>NC_091173.1:24729025-24970218 GCF_040958095.1 Procambarus clarkii | reverse complement strand
GCTTTGTATCTTTGGGGGCACTCACTTCTACCGTTCAGGCATAATCCTATGTTGGTGGGCTTGGTATATACGTTGGTGCTTAAAGAGGTTCCTGTTTTTGTTATTAGTACATCCAAGAATGGCAGACTGTTATTTTCACTATTTTCATGTGTAAATCGGAGTACTGACTCTCTCTCTAGGTGTCTTTTTAGGTCAATTAGTTCATCTGAGTCTTTTACTATTACGAATATGTCATCTACATAACGGCAGTATACAGTTGGTTTTTGTCTGCTACTGAAGACCCTATCTTCGATGGTTCCCATATAAAAATTAGCAAATAAAACTCCTAAGGGGGAGCCCATTGCTACTCCGTCTATTTGTAAATACATGTCTCCTTGTGGACTGATGAAAGGGGCTTCCTTTGTACATGCTTCGAGAAGACTTTTCAAGTGTGGCTCAGGTATGTCTAATTTGGGGGTGCTCTCGTCTCTGTATACTCTGTCCAGTATCATTCCTATGGTTGTGTCGACTGGGACGTTGGTAAAAAGGGATTCAACGTCCAGGGAAGCGATGATTCCATCGGGCTGGGTAGATTTGATCAATTCTAGGAAATCTGCTGATGATTGTAGACTAAACTTACTTGGAGTGTATGGAGTTAGGAGTTCATTGAGTTTCTTTGCCAGGTGATAAGTTGGGGTTGGTATTTGGCTGATTATAGGGCGTAGTGGGTTACCTGGTTTATGCGTCTTAACATTGCCGTAGGCATATCCTAAGCCATAGTCGCCTTGAAGTTTATTGAAATGCACACTACCTTTCTTTGCGTTGATTGCTGTAATTGTTTTGTTTACTTTCCGCTTAAGGTCTTCTACGGGGTTCCTCGTGATTCGTTGAAATTTGGAGTCGTCACTTAGGATGTCGCTAATTTTGTTCATGTATTCATGGGTAGGAATCAATACATATGCTGCTGTTTTGTCGGCTTTTCTTATTGTTACGTCTTTCAGATTTTTTAGTGGTTTCGCTGCTTCTTTGAGTCGTGGGGTTAAGATTGTAGATGAATATGTTCCTCGTTTTTTCCCTGCTTCTGCAAGTAGTTCAGCTTGAAGTGTGTCAGTGGTGATGACTTTTTTGTTGTCTTCTAGCTTATGGATATCGTCCAGAAGCATTTCGATTTCCAGGCGTTTTTGATGCATCTTTGGTTTAGATAAGAATTGACAATTTAGACCAAGATTTAAGAGGTCTTAGTTGGTCCTGGGTAAGATCATAAGAAGTCAGGTTAAAGTAGCCATCTTTAGGACGAGGGATTTTTAGCTGTCCACCGTTTAGGGATGTTAACTTACGGAGTGTCTTTGTTTCTACAAGAGTTTTATGTTGTTGTTTCAGGTTAAATAGATGATGTTGATGGTTTGCTTGAGTTGGATAGGGATGTCGTACTGGGTCCATTTGTTTAACAGATGCTCCGCCTGCTCTATAAAGGTTTGGCGGGCTTCCTTCTTCTTGTTTAGTTGATGCCGAATGAGCTCTTGCCTATACCTATAGGTAAACTCTGTATTGCGGACTGCTGGGTCATGTGGGTTTATATTGGTGTATACTGGCAGCAGGTTTTCTTTCAAACATGTTTCATTGAATATGACCGCATATTCTGTATTTATTATTTTCTGGTTTAGGGCTTCTATCCCTCTAACTATTTTCTTAGCATCAGGGCTTAATTGGAATAGGAGTTCTCCAAAACTCATTTTCGTACTTTTAAGGTGAAGAAAAGAAGTGATTTACTATAGAGTGTATTACACTTATTTGTATAATTTGCACGACGTTTCGAACCTCCATGGTTCATTCTCAAGTGAACAGATCTTACAATACTAGTTTATTTTATACCCGCATTAGGTCAGGTGATAATACAATGAAGGTGAAAAACATGGGGGGATACATAAGGGATAAACATAGGGGCTGCAGAAGGCTTATTGGCCCATACGAGGCATCTCCTATCTAAACACAAAGAATAATCCAGTGTAATTGGCCTGTTATGTTGGACATTGTCTTCTGTGTTGGCATCGATATGTTCTTGTCTTGTCCTTACTCTCATGGTGGGTAGAGTAAATAGTTCCGTGATTTGGGTGTTCATGGTAGCTCGCTCTATTCTTATGTGAATTGCCTCAAGAATTTGTAATCTTCTTGAATCTTGGGTTTTGTCTATTATGCAAGTATTCTTGTTCAACATTTCTCTTGTTAGAGTAATGTCATGGGCTTGTCTCATGTGATTCCTAGGGGCACCAGATTGAAGATGGCATGTCAAACGCCTCGTCAGCTTGGTCGACGTCATACCTATGTACTTACAATGAAGGTTACATCCTTCGTGGGGGCAAGTGTACATGTATACAACGCTTGACTGCTGTAGAGGGTTCTCCGTCGGCTTCGGGCTGTTTTTGATAAGGAGTTCGGAAGTCTTCTTGGTTTTGTAGAATATTATCAGGTTTATGTTTTGGTTAGGAGTAGTGCTTTTTACTCCTTTACGGATTATTTCTTTCATTATTCTTTCCTCTTTTATATGTTCACTGTGCATGGTTGATTTGTAATATAATTTTATTGGGGGTGTTGTGGTTTCTGTTCTAGGTTCTGAATTATACCAACGGTCCAAGTGTCTTCTTATAGCAGCGTTTATTTCCGCGTTGCTATATCCGTTGTTCACCAATACCTGAGTTACTCTTTCAAACTCTCTACTCACGTTGCTCCATTCAGAGCAGTGGGTAAGCGCTCGACGAATATAAGCATTGAGAACACTGGCTTTGTATCTTTGGGGGCACTCACTTCTACCGTTCAGGCATAATCCTATGTTGGTGGGCTAGGTATATACGTTGGTGCTTAAAGAGGTTCCTGTTTTTGTTATTAGTACATCCAAGAATGGCAGACTGTTATTTTCACTATTTTCATGTGTAAATCGGAGTACTGACTCTCTCTCTAGGTGTCTTTTTAGGTCAATTAGTTCATCTGAGTCTTTTACTATTACGAATATGTCATCTACATAACGGCAGTATACAGTTGGTTTTTGTCTGCTACTGAAGACCCTATCTTCGATGGTTCCCATATAAAAATTAGCAAATAAAACTCCTAAGGGGGAGCCCATTGCTACTCCGTCTATTTGTAAATACATGTCTCCTTGTGGACTGATGAAAGGGGCTTCCTTTGTACATGCTTCGAGAAGACTTTTCAAGTGTGGCTCAGGTATGTCTAATTTGGGGGTGCTCTCGTCTCTGTATACTCTGTCCAGTATCATTCCTATGGTTGTGTCGACTGGGACGTTGGTAAAAAGGGATTCAACGTCCAGGGAAGCGATGATTCCATCGGGCTGGGTAGATTTGATCAATTCTAGGAAATCTGCTGATGATTGTAGACTAAACTTACTTGGAGTGTATGGAGTTAGGAGTTCATTGAGTTTCTTTGCCAGGTGATAAGTTGGGGTTGGTATTTGGCTGATTATAGGGCGTAGTGGGTTACCTGGTTTATGCGTCTTAACATTGCCGTAGGCATATCCTAAGCCATAGTCGCCTTGAAGTTTATTGAAATGCACACTACCTTTCTTTGCGTTGATTGCTGTAATTGTTTTGTTTACTTTCCGCTTAAGGTCTTCTACGGGGTTCCTCGTGATTCGTTGAAATTTGGAGTCGTCACTTAGGATGTCGCTAATTTTGTTCATGTATTCATGGGTAGGAATCAATACATATGCTGCTGTTTTGTCGGCTTTTCTTATTGTTACGTCTTTCAGATTTTTTAGTGGTTTCGCTGCTTCTTTGAGTCGTGGGGTTAAGATTGTAGATGAATATGTTCCTCGTTTTTTCCCTGCTTCTGCAAGTAGTTCAGCTTGAAGTGTGTCAGTGGTGATGACTTTTTTGTTGTCTTCTAGCTTATGGATATCGTCCAGAAGCATTTCGATTTCCAGGCGTTTTTGATGCATCTTTGGTTTAGATAAGAATTGACAATTTAGACCAAGATTTAAGAGGTCTTAGTTGGTCCTGGGTAAGATCATAAGAAGTCAGGTTAAAGTAGCCATCTTTAGGACGAGGGATTTTTAGCTGTCCACCGTTTAGGGATGTTAACTTACGGAGTGTCTTTGTTTCTACAAGAGTTTTATGTTGTTGTTTCAGGTTAAATAGATGATGTTGATGGTTTGCTTGAGTTGGATAGGGATGTCGTACTGGGTCCATTTGTTTAACAGATGCTCCGCCTGCTCTATAAAGGTTTGGCGGGCTTCCTTCTTCTTGTTTAGTTGATGCCGAATGAGCTCTTGCCTATACCTATAGGTAAACTCTGTATTGCGGACTGCTGGGTCATGTGGGTTTATATTGGTGTATACTGGCAGCAGGTTTTCTTTCAAACATGTTTCATTGAATATGACCGCATATTCTGTATTTATTATTTTCTGGTTTAGGGCTTCTATCCCTCTAACTATTTTCTTAGCATCAGGGCTTAATTGGAATAGGAGTTCTCCAAAACTCATTTTCGTACTTTTAAGGTGAAGAAAAGAAGTGATTTACTATAGAGTGTATTACACTTATTTGTATAATTTGCACGACGTTTCGAACCTCCATGGTTCATTCTCAAGTGAACAGATCTTACAATACTAGTTTATTTTATACCCGCATTAGGTCAGGTGATAATACAATGAAGGTGAAAAACATGGGGGGATACATAAGGGATAAACATAGGGGCTGCAGAAGGCTTATTGGCCCATACGAGGCATCTCCTATCTAAACACAAAGAATAATCCAGTGTAATTGGCCTGTTATGTTGGACATTGTCTTCTGTGTTGGCATCGATATGTTCTTGTCTTGTCCTTACTCTCATGGTGGGTAGAGTAAATAGTTCCGTGATTTGGGTGTTCATGGTAGCTCGCTCTATTCTTATGTGAATTGCCTCAAGAATTTGTAATCTTCTTGAATCTTGGGTTTTGTCTATTATGCAAGTATTCTTGTTCAACATTTCTCTTGTTAGAGTAATGTCATGGGCTTGTCTCATGTGATTCCTAGGGGCACCAGATTGAAGATGGCATGTCAAACGCCTCGTCAGCTTGGTCGACGTCATACCTATGTACTTACAATGAAGGTTACATCCTTCGTGGGGGCAAGTGTACATGTATACAACGCTTGACTGCTGTAGAGGGTTCTCCGTCGGCTTCGGGCTGTTTTTGATAAGGAGTTCGGAAGTCTTCTTGGTTTTGTAGAATATTATCAGGTTTATGTTTTGGTTAGGAGTAGTGCTTTTTACTCCTTTACGGATTATTTCTTTCATTATTCTTTCCTCTTTTATATGTTCACTGTGCATGGTTGATTTGTAATATAATTTTATTGGGGGTGTTGTGGTTTCTGTTCTAGGTTCTGAATTATACCAACGGTCCAAGTGTCTTCTTATAGCAGCGTTTATTTCCGCGTTGCTATATCCGTTGTTCACCAATACCTGAGTTACTCTTTCAAACTCTCTACTCACGTTGCTCCATTCAGAGCAGTGGGTAAGCGCTCGACGAATATAAGCATTGAGAACACTGGCTTTGTATCTTTGGGGGCACTCACTTCTACCGTTCAGGCATAATCCTATGTTGGTGGGCTAGGTATATACGTTGGTGCTTAAAGAGGTTCCTGTTTTTGTTATTAGTACATCCAAGAATGGCAGACTGTTATTTTCACTATTTTCATGTGTAAATCGGAGTACTGACTCTCTCTCTAGGTGTCTTTTTAGGTCAATTAGTTCATCTGAGTCTTTTACTATTACGAATATGTCATCTACATAACGGCAGTATACAGTTGGTTTTTGTCTGCTACTGAAGACCCTATCTTCGATGGTTCCCATATAAAAATTAGCAAATAAAACTCCTAAGGGGGAGCCCATTGCTACTCCGTCTATTTGTAAATACATGTCTCCTTGTGGACTGATGAAAGGGGCTTCCTTTGTACATGCTTCGAGAAGACTTTTCAAGTGTGGCTCAGGTATGTCTAATTTGGGGGTGCTCTCGTCTCTGTATACTCTGTCCAGTATCATTCCTATGGTTGTGTCGACTGGGACGTTGGTAAAAAGGGATTCAACGTCCAGGGAAGCGATGATTCCATCGGGCTGGGTAGATTTGATCAATTCTAGGAAATCTGCTGATGATTGTAGACTAAACTTACTTGGAGTGTATGGAGTTAGGAGTTCATTGAGTTTCTTTGCCAGGTGATAAGTTGGGGTTGGTATTTGGCTGATTATAGGGCGTAGTGGGTTACCTGGTTTATGCGTCTTAACATTGCCGTAGGCATATCCTAAGCCATAGTCGCCTTGAAGTTTATTGAAATGCACACTACCTTTCTTTGCGTTGATTGCTGTAATTGTTTTGTTTACTTTCCGCTTAAGGTCTTCTACGGGGTTCCTCGTGATTCGTTGAAATTTGGAGTCGTCACTTAGGATGTCGCTAATTTTGTTCATGTATTCATGGGTAGGAATCAATACATATGCTGCTGTTTTGTCGGCTTTTCTTATTGTTACGTCTTTCAGATTTTTTAGTGGTTTCGCTGCTTCTTTGAGTCGTGGGGTTAAGATTGTAGATGAATATGTTCCTCGTTTTTTCCCTGCTTCTGCAAGTAGTTCAGCTTGAAGTGTGTCAGTGGTGATGACTTTTTTGTTGTCTTCTAGCTTATGGATATCGTCCAGAAGCATTTCGATTTCCAGGCGTTTTTGATGCATCTTTGGTTTAGATAAGAATTGACAATTTAGACCAAGATTTAAGAGGTCTTAGTTGGTCCTGGGTAAGATCATAAGAAGTCAGGTTAAAGTAGCCATCTTTAGGACGAGGGATTTTTAGCTGTCCACCGTTTAGGGATGTTAACTTACGGAGTGTCTTTGTTTCTACAAGAGTTTTATGTTGTTGTTTCAGGTTAAATAGATGATGTTGATGGTTTGCTTGAGTTGGATAGGGATGTCGTACTGGGTCCATTTGTTTAACAGATGCTCCGCCTGCTCTATAAAGGTTTGGCGGGCTTCCTTCTTCTTGTTTAGTTGATGCCGAATGAGCTCTTGCCTATACCTATAGGTAAACTCTGTATTGCGGACTGCTGGGTCATGTGGGTTTATATTGGTGTATACTGGCAGCAGGTTTTCTTTCAAACATGTTTCATTGAATATGACCGCATATTCTGTATTTATTATTTTCTGGTTTAGGGCTTCTATCCCTCTAACTATTTTCTTAGCATCAGGGCTTAATTGGAATAGGAGTTCTCCAAAACTCATTTTCGTACTTTTAAGGTGAAGAAAAGAAGTGATTTACTATAGAGTGTATTACACTTATTTGTATAATTTGCACGACGTTTCGAACCTCCATGGTTCATTCTCAAGTGAACAGATCTTACAATACTAGTTTATTTTATACCCGCATTAGGTCAGGTGATAATACAATGAAGGTGAAAAACATGGGGGGATACATAAGGGATAAACATAGGGGCTGCAGAAGGCTTATTGGCCCATACGAGGCATCTCCTATCTAAACACAAAGAATAATCCAGTGTAATTGGCCTGTTATGTTGGACATTGTCTTCTGTGTTGGCATCGATATGTTCTTGTCTTGTCCTTACTCTCATGGTGGGTAGAGTAAATAGTTCCGTGATTTGGGTGTTCATGGTAGCTCGCTCTATTCTTATGTGAATTGCCTCAAGAATTTGTAATCTTCTTGAATCTTGGGTTTTGTCTATTATGCAAGTATTCTTGTTCAACATTTCTCTTGTTAGAGTAATGTCATGGGCTTGTCTCATGTGATTCCTAGGGGCACCAGATTGAAGATGGCATGTCAAACGCCTCGTCAGCTTGGTCGACGTCATACCTATGTACTTACAATGAAGGTTACATCCTTCGTGGGGGCAAGTGTACATGTATACAACGCTTGACTGCTGTAGAGGGTTCTCCGTCGGCTTCGGGCTGTTTTTGATAAGGAGTTCGGAAGTCTTCTTGGTTTTGTAGAATATTATCAGGTTTATGTTTTGGTTAGGAGTAGTGCTTTTTACTCCTTTACGGATTATTTCTTTCATTATTCTTTCCTCTTTTATATGTTCACTGTGCATGGTTGATTTGTAATATAATTTTATTGGGGGTGTTGTGGTTTCTGTTCTAGGTTCTGAATTATACCAACGGTCCAAGTGTCTTCTTATAGCAGCGTTTATTTCCGCGTTGCTATATCCGTTGTTCACCAATACCTGAGTTACTCTTTCAAACTCTCTACTCACGTTGCTCCATTCAGAGCAGTGGGTAAGCGCTCGACGAATATAAGCATTGAGAACACTGGCTTTGTATCTTTGGGGGCACTCACTTCTACCGTTCAGGCATAATCCTATGTTGGTGGGCTAGGTATATACGTTGGTGCTTAAAGAGGTTCCTGTTTTTGTTATTAGTACATCCAAGAATGGCAGACTGTTATTTTCACTATTTTCATGTGTAAATCGGAGTACTGACTCTCTCTCTAGGTGTCTTTTTAGGTCAATTAGTTCATCTGAGTCTTTTACTATTACGAATATGTCATCTACATAACGGCAGTATACAGTTGGTTTTTGTCTGCTACTGAAGACCCTATCTTCGATGGTTCCCATATAAAAATTAGCAAATAAAACTCCTAAGGGGGAGCCCATTGCTACTCCGTCTATTTGTAAATACATGTCTCCTTGTGGACTGATGAAAGGGGCTTCCTTTGTACATGCTTCGAGAAGACTTTTCAAGTGTGGCTCAGGTATGTCTAATTTGGGGGTGCTCTCGTCTCTGTATACTCTGTCCAGTATCATTCCTATGGTTGTGTCGACTGGGACGTTGGTAAAAAGGGATTCAACGTCCAGGGAAGCGATGATTCCATCGGGCTGGGTAGATTTGATCAATTCTAGGAAATCTGCTGATGATTGTAGACTAAACTTACTTGGAGTGTATGGAGTTAGGAGTTCATTGAGTTTCTTTGCCAGGTGATAAGTTGGGGTTGGTATTTGGCTGATTATAGGGCGTAGTGGGTTACCTGGTTTATGCGTCTTAACATTGCCGTAGGCATATCCTAAGCCATAGTCGCCTTGAAGTTTATTGAAATGCACACTACCTTTCTTTGCGTTGATTGCTGTAATTGTTTTGTTTACTTTCCGCTTAAGGTCTTCTACGGGGTTCCTCGTGATTCGTTGAAATTTGGAGTCGTCACTTAGGATGTCGCTAATTTTGTTCATGTATTCATGGGTAGGAATCAATACATATGCTGCTGTTTTGTCGGCTTTTCTTATTGTTACGTCTTTCAGATTTTTTAGTGGTTTCGCTGCTTCTTTGAGTCGTGGGGTTAAGATTGTAGATGAATATGTTCCTCGTTTTTTCCCTGCTTCTGCAAGTAGTTCAGCTTGAAGTGTGTCAGTGGTGATGACTTTTTTGTTGTCTTCTAGCTTATGGATATCGTCCAGAAGCATTTCGATTTCCAGGCGTTTTTGATGCATCTTTGGTTTAGATAAGAATTGACAATTTAGACCAAGATTTAAGAGGTCTTAGTTGGTCCTGGGTAAGATCATAAGAAGTCAGGTTAAAGTAGCCATCTTTAGGACGAGGGATTTTTAGCTGTCCACCGTTTAGGGATGTTAACTTACGGAGTGTCTTTGTTTCTACAAGAGTTTTATGTTGTTGTTTCAGGTTAAATAGATGATGTTGATGGTTTGCTTGAGTTGGATAGGGATGTCGTACTGGGTCCATTTGTTTAACAGATGCTCCGCCTGCTCTATAAAGGTTTGGCGGGCTTCCTTCTTCTTGTTTAGTTGATGCCGAATGAGCTCTTGCCTATACCTATAGGTAAACTCTGTATTGCGGACTGCTGGGTCATGTGGGTTTATATTGGTGTATACTGGCAGCAGGTTTTCTTTCAAACATGTTTCATTGAATATGACCGCATATTCTGTATTTATTATTTTCTGGTTTAGGGCTTCTATCCCTCTAACTATTTTCTTAGCATCAGGGCTTAATTGGAATAGGAGTTCTCCAAAACTCATTTTCGTACTTTTAAGGTGAAGAAAAGAAGTGATTTACTATAGAGTGTATTACACTTATTTGTATAATTTGCACGACGTTTCGAACCTCCATGGTTCATTCTCAAGTGAACAGATCTTACAATACTAGTTTATTTTATACCCGCATTAGGTCAGGTGATAATACAATGAAGGTGAAAAACATGGGGGGATACATAAGGGATAAACATAGGGGCTGCAGAAGGCTTATTGGCCCATACGAGGCATCTCCTATCTAAACACAAAGAATAATCCAGTGTAATTGGCCTGTTATGTTGGACATTGTCTTCTGTGTTGGCATCGATATGTTCTTGTCTTGTCCTTACTCTCATGGTGGGTAGAGTAAATAGTTCCGTGATTTGGGTGTTCATGGTAGCTCGCTCTATTCTTATGTGAATTGCCTCAAGAATTTGTAATCTTCTTGAATCTTGGGTTTTGTCTATTATGCAAGTATTCTTGTTCAACATTTCTCTTGTTAGAGTAATGTCATGGGCTTGTCTCATGTGATTCCTAGGGGCACCAGATTGAAGATGGCATGTCAAACGCCTCGTCAGCTTGGTCGACGTCATACCTATGTACTTACAATGAAGGTTACATCCTTCGTGGGGGCAAGTGTACATGTATACAACGCTTGACTGCTGTAGAGGGTTCTCCGTCGGCTTCGGGCTGTTTTTGATAAGGAGTTCGGAAGTCTTCTTGGTTTTGTAGAATATTATCAGGTTTATGTTTTGGTTAGGAGTAGTGCTTTTTACTCCTTTACGGATTATTTCTTTCATTATTCTTTCCTCTTTTATATGTTCACTGTGCATGGTTGATTTGTAATATAATTTTATTGGGGGTGTTGTGGTTTCTGTTCTAGGTTCTGAATTATACCAACGGTCCAAGTGTCTTCTTATAGCAGCGTTTATTTCCGCGTTGCTATATCCGTTGTTCACCAATACCTGAGTTACTCTTTCAAACTCTCTACTCACGTTGCTCCATTCAGAGCAGTGGGTAAGCGCTCGACGAATATAAGCATTGAGAACACTGGCTTTGTATCTTTGGGGGCACTCACTTCTACCGTTCAGGCATAATCCTATGTTGGTGGGCTAGGTATATACGTTGGTGCTTAAAGAGGTTCCTGTTTTTGTTATTAGTACATCCAAGAATGGCAGACTGTTATTTTCACTATTTTCATGTGTAAATCGGAGTACTGACTCTCTCTCTAGGTGTCTTTTTAGGTCAATTAGTTCATCTGAGTCTTTTACTATTACGAATATGTCATCTACATAACGGCAGTATACAGTTGGTTTTTGTCTGCTACTGAAGACCCTATCTTCGATGGTTCCCATATAAAAATTAGCAAATAAAACTCCTAAGGGGGAGCCCATTGCTACTCCGTCTATTTGTAAATACATGTCTCCTTGTGGACTGATGAAAGGGGCTTCCTTTGTACATGCTTCGAGAAGACTTTTCAAGTGTGGCTCAGGTATGTCTAATTTGGGGTTCATTCCCATCATGGTTCATTCTCCGTTTGAGAATGAACCATGGAGGTTCGAAACGTCGTGCAAATTATACAAATAAGTGTAATACACTCTATAGTAAATCACTTCTTTTCTTCACCTTAAAAGTACGAAAATGAGTTTTGGAGAACTCCTATTCCAATTAAGCCCTGATGCTAAGAAAATAGTTAGAGGGATAGAAGCCCTAAACCAGAAAATAATAAATACAGAATATGCGGTCATATTCAATGAAATATATATATATATATATATATATATATATATATATATATATATATATATATATATATATATATATATATATATATATATATATATATATATATATATATATATATATATGCTCAAAATCAAACCCTACCAAAATACAACCCCACGTGAGTTCACTAACTCCTGTGTACCTTTTTCCTGCTTGGTGAACAGGTGCATTAGGTTAGGTTATCTTGAGGTTATCTTGAGATGATTTCGGGGCTTTAGTGTCCCCGCGGCCCGGTCCTCGACCAGGCCTCCACCCCCAGGAAGCAGCCCATGATAGCTGACTAACTCCCAGGTACCTATTTACTGCTAGGTAACAGGGGCATTCAGGGTGAAAGAAACTTTGCCCATTTGTTTCTGCCTCGTGTGGGAATCGAACCCGCGCCACAGAATTACCAGTCCTGCGCGCTATCCACCAGGCTACGAGGCCCCTAGGCCTATGGCCCCTAGGCCATAGGTGAAAGGAAACGTGCTCAACCATTTTTGTCCCGCCCATGATTCCCGACTGTGAGAAGAGAAGGAACCCATCTGTACTACGCGAACCTATTTCCTTGTCAACTTATGGATTCTTTCATAAACCATTCCACTTAATTTTGTATGCATTTAAAAAAGTTGTTTTTGTCTTCATGAGAGTTTTTAGCCTACTGGAGCTGTCACTTCCTAACATAAGTGTCCAGTCTCCGGCACCATTACCCAAGTGCACGGGGACTGACACCCTTCCTCTTCCAGATTTGATAGTCTGGAAAACTAAATTCATTAGATAGTGTTTTCTTCCCTCCTGTCAGCCATCAGCACGCAATCAATCATAGACCCTACACTAAGCCTAGTATTAGACTATGACAATCCACACTTTAATAATGACTGCATATTTATTAATAACTGCAAATATTATGCCAGAAAGTTTGCCAACAATTTATTTGCAAATCAGCATTTATCATTACTGGTAATTAACTTTTCAGTTTTATTTTTTATTTGTTTTATATATAATATATTATACAAGAAAATAATTTGGGTTGAGAGGGTACATAACATTGGTGTTCTTACATTTTTGTAAAGCTACTAACACGCATAGCGTTTCAAGCAGGTTCTTAAGCTAATAAAAGTGATATAGGTACATTGTAGTAGAATTTTAACTAAACCACTACTGCTGCTGTTATCTGCTGTGTAAAGCAAAATAAGTTGTCTGCAGCTAGGAGGAAAACTCGTATGTAAGGGACAATTTTTATTAATAAGAAGTAGTCTAATAATTAACAAATGTGAATAGAAATATAATTGATGAGAAAATTAGTAGGAGCCACAAAGAGGACTGAACCTGCATACGTAATACTCCTGTGCCCTACTGACTTTCTCATATATGCAGCTCAGTTGAAGGCGTTATGCAGTGACAAGCATGCAAATGTTAACATGAAATTTGAAAGTTAGTTACATTAACCATGTAAGTTAATCTAAGGAAATGGAAATGGAGTCTGAGGAAATGGAAATGGAACAGAAAGCTATACAAGAGATAAAGAAAAATCCAAAATATATATATTTTTTAGCTTCCCTATAAACAACATGAAAATTGAAGATTCAGAGAGCTTCTTTAAGAGTGACATCCAAGCTGCAGATACTATAAGTGATATTAACATGAACTTGCAAGACTTTGAAAGAGAAATTGACAACATGCCCATACACTCAGCCCCTGGGCCTGACTCATGGAATTCAATATTCATAAAGTAATGTAAAGTACCAGTAGCGCGAGTGCTCAGGAGAAGGAGCCTGGATACAGGGGAGATACCAGCATCACTTAAATCAGCAGATATAGCTCCTGCACAAGGGGGGTAGTAAAGCTTTGGTCAAAAATTATAGGCCAGTTGCACTAACATCACACATAATACAAGTTTTGAAAGAGTGACTAGGAATCAAATTTCTAGTTTTATGGAAAATAATGAAGTACACAACCCAGGAAAACATGGATTTAGAACGGTAAGATCCTGTCTGTCACGGTTTCTCAACCACTATGACAAAGTCACAGAAGCCTTAGAAGAAAAGCAAAATGCAGATGTTGTATACACAGACTTTGCAAAGGCGTTCGACAAATGTGACCCTAGAGTGATGGTCCATAAAATGAGATCAATAGGAATAACAGATAAAGTGGGGCGTTGGATGTTCAACTTTCTGTCAAACAGAATGCGGAGAGTGACGGTCAATCAAATAAGACCAAGCCAACTTTGACCAACTTGCAGTGAGCTTGTATCCCAAGCTCTCTACCCCAAGGCACAGTACTTGCACCGCTGCTATTTCTCATTCTTATCTCTGATATAGACAAAAATGCTAGTCTCAGCTTCGTGTCATCCCTTGCAGATTATACAAAAATCGGGTTGAAAATTTCCTTTGTAGAAGACACTAAAAAACTGCGGGCAGGTGTTAATAAGGTCTCCGATTGGACAACTTAAAATAACATGATGTTTAACTGTGACAAGGGTACTGAGGGATGGTGGAAACGATGAAGTTAACATAACACAGGGTACAGGACACAATCAGACCTACTCATAGAATGAAAGCAACATGTAAAAGATCTGGGAATTATGATGTCTGACGACCTGACATTTAGTGAACATAACCGAGCAAATATAGCTGTGGCCAAGAAAATGTTAGGATGGATAATGAAAACGTTCAAAATCCAGACAGCAAACAGCAATGATAATTCTATTTAAATCGCTAGTGCTGTCCCGTCTTGAGTATTGCTCGGAACTCACTTTTCCTTTCAGAGCGGGAGAGATCTCTGAAGTAGACGGAATACAGAGAACATATACCATACGCATAGACACGATAAAACATCTAAATTATTGGGACTGTCTAAATGCTCTTAAAATGTACTCTTTCAATAGGAGACGAGAAAGGTATCAAATAATACACATATGAAAGATATTGGAAGGCCAGATCCCAAATTTGCACAGTAGAATAACAACATAATGCAACGAAAGATACGCAAGGAAATGCAGAATAGAACCAGTGAGGAGTAAAGGTGCCATAGGCACAATCAGAGAGCACTGTCTGAACATCAGAGGTCCACAGCTGTTCAACACCCTCCCAGCAAGCATTATAATAGTCCCTCGACTACCAGGTGGATAATAGCCCACCTGAAGTTTAATACACGAGTGAAGAACGCCAGCTGGTATAGAAGGAATGTGCAAGACTGCGGCGCATGGCATGACACGCCACTTCCCATGCCATGATGGGTGTGATACAATGCCATAGGAGCCAAGAAATGGGTGCTGACAAGCACATCTCTCTGAGACGGAGAGGTGAGAGGGATGAGTGTTCCCCACGTGCAGCAGGTTGACTATTAAGTACCCCCCCACGTGCAGCAGGTTGACTATTAAGTACCCCCACGTGCAGCAGGTTGACTATTAAGTAACCCCCCCCCCCACCTGCAGCAGGTTGACTATTAAGTAACCCCCCCCCACCTGCAGCAGGTTGACTATTAAGTATGCCCACGTGCAGCAGGTTGACTATTAAGTACCCTCACGTGCAGCAGGTTGACTATTAAGTACCCTCACGTGCAGCAGATTGACCATTAAGTACTTCTACGTGCAGCAGATTGACCATTAAGTACTTCTACGTGCAGCAGGTTGACTATTAAGTACCCTCACGTGCAGCAGATTGACCATTAAGTACCCTTACGTGCAGCAGGTTGACTATTAAGTACCCCCACGTGCAGCAGGTTGACTATTAAGTACCCCCCCGTGCAGCAGGTTGACTATTAAGTACCCCCACGTGCAGCAGGTTGACTATTAAGTACCCCCACGTGCAGCAGGTTGAGTATTAAGTACCCCCACGTGCAGCAGGTTGACTATTAAGTACCCCCACGTGCAGCAGGTTGACCATTAAGTACCCCCACGTGCAGCAGGTTGACCATTAAGTACCCCCACGTGCAGCAGGTTGACTATTAAGTACTCCCACGTGCAGCAGGTTGACTATTAATTACCCCCCACGTGCAGCAGGTTGACTATTAAGTACCCCCCACGTGCAGCAGGTTGACCATTAAGTACCCCCCCGTGCAGCAGGTTGACTATTAAGTACCCCCACGTGCAGCAGGTTGACCATTAAGTACCCCCACGTGCAGCAGGTTGACTATTAAGTACCCCCACGTGCAGCAGGTTGACTATTAAGTACCCTTCACGTGCAGCAGGTTGACTATTAATTATCCCCCACGTGCAGCAGGTTGACTATTAAGTACCCCCCCCGTGCAGTAGGTTGATTATTAAGTACCCCCACGTGCAGCAGGTTGACTATTAAGTACCCCCCCGTGCAGCAGGTTGACTATTAAGTACCCCCACGTGCAGCAGATTGACTATTAAGTACTTCTACGTGCAGCAGGTTGACTATTAAGTACTCCCATGTGCAGCAGGTTGACTATTAAGTACCCCCACGTGCAGCAGATTGACTATTAAGTACTTCTACGTGCAGCAGGTTGACTATTAAGTACCCCCACGTGCAGCAGGTTGACCATTAAGTACTCCCACGTGCAGCAGGTTGACCATTAAGTACTCCCACGTGCAGCAGGTTGACTATTTAGTACCCCCACGTGCAGCAGGTTGACTATTAAGTACTCCCACGTGCAGCAGGTTGACTATTAAGTACCCCCCACGTGCAGCAGGTTGACCATTAAGTACTCCCTCGTGCAGCAGGTTGACTATTAAGTACCCCCCCGTGCAGCAGGTTGACTATTAAGTACCCCCCACGTGCAGCAGGTTGACCATTAAGTACCCCCCACGTGCAGCCGATTGACTATTAAGTACCCCCACGTGCAGCAGGTTGACCATTAAGTACTCCCACGTGCAGCAGGTTGACTATTTAGTACTCCCACGTGCAGCAGGTTGACTATTAAGTACCCCCACGTGCAGCCGGTTGACTATTAAGTACCCCCACGTGCAGCAGGTTGACCATTAAGTACCCCCACGTGCAGCAGGTTGACTATTTAGTACTCCCACGTGCAGCAGGTTGACTATTAAGTACCCCCATGTGCAGCAGGTTGACCATTAAGTACTCCCACGTGCAGCAGGTTGACTATTAAGTACCCCCACGTGCAGCCGGTTGACTATTAAGTACCCCCCCACGTGCAGCAGGTTGACCATTAAGTACTCCCACGTGCAGCAGGTTGACTATTTAGTACTCCCACGTGCAGCAGGTTGACTATTTAGTACTCCCACGTGCAGCAGGTTGACTATTAAGTACTCCCACGTGCAGCTGGTTGACTATTAAGTACTCCCACGTGCAGCAGGTTGACTATTAACTACTCCCACGTGCAGCAGGTTGACTATTAACTACTCCCACGTGCAGCAGGTTGACCATTAAGTACTCCCACGTGCAGCAGGTTGACTATTTAGTACTCCCACGTGCAGCAGGTTGACTATTAAGTACCCCCACGTGCAGCCGGTTGACTATTAAGTACCCCCACGTGCAGCAGGTTGACCATTAAGTACCCCCACGTGCAGCAGGTTGACTATTTAGTACTCCCACGTGCAGCAGGTTGACTATTAAGTACCCCCATGTGCAGCAGGTTGACCATTAAGTACTCCCACGTGCAGCAGGTTGACTATTAAGTACCCCCACGTGCAGCCGGTTGACTATTAAGTACCCCCCACGTGCAGCAGGTTGACCATTAAGTACTCCCACGTGCAGCAGGTTGACTATTTAGTACTCCCACGTGCAGCAGGTTGACTATTTAGTACTCCCACGTGCAGCAGGTTGACTATTAAGTACTCCCACGTGCAGCTGGTTGACTATTAAGTACTCCCACGTGCAGCAGGTTGACTATTAACTACTCCCACGTGCAGTAGATTGACCATTGTTATGATCTCAGCCTGCAGGAGAAACGAGTCTCCCCCTTGAGAGTTATTCAGCAAGCCTGACCTAACCGGAAGGTCTAAGAAATATAGAGGTGATAATACATATGTAAAATAGCTGGTTGGATATGATGAACAATTTTAGATTATGGGCAGTGAGGAAGAAAACAGATAAATGACTGGCTAGGAGATGTGGACATTTTGCTGGAGGTGTAAGGCTCGTTTCTGGAGGGCTTTGACCTCACTTGAGGCCAGACATCGCAGGGGAAAAGCCGCACTCCATTGAGCTCCTGTCAGAAAGGAACCCCTAGTGATATATCTCGAAGAGAAGAGAAGTGTGCAGATGTACCAGCTGTGGAATCGAGCTGGGGATGTGTGGTCTCAAGTCCTGGGCGACGAGGAGTGTTTATTAAACCGCCCAGAGACATTATCGTGGGCCGTGGCAGCGCCCTGACCAAGCTCCGTCAGAGGGAGGAGTGCCCTCGACGAGACAATCTGTGGTAAGCACGATATACGCCAGTTCATAGTGATTGCTTGTAGTTGGTCGTGTGCCCAGCGACAGTAGCAATGTTTATTGATAAGTTAGACATGTTTTAATAAGGCAGAAGGCCTGAAATAAGAGAGTGGAGAGGGAGGAACACGGAGCGACATCCGTCTCCTCTGAGCACTGGCAGGCAACTGAGGGAGCCCGGCTCCTGACGGCGGAGGACCCTCCCAGTGGAGCCCGCCAGGCGAGGTGGAACATGGACCCGCCCAAAGGGGGAGTCCACTCTCACAGTATGTAGAGGACAGATAGAGGTTGGAGGCAAACATATTGTGTGATTATTTTTGTTTGTGTTAAAGGGGAAACATTTTTATTGGAGTGTCGATGGGTTGCAGGTTTGTCTTTGGGGAAGAAGTTGCTGAGAACTTCGAAGCCAGCACAGAGGGAGTAGTGATGAGACTCCAAGGTAGTGGAGGAGAGGACCTCGAGCTGTGAGGAGAAGCAGTGAAGAGGAGTGTCACGTGCTTCTGTAGAGGTGATGAAGCACCATAGTTGCTCGAGGGAACTTCATGGTGTAGCAGCCAAGAGAGCTGTGGAGGACCCTAGCAGAAGGGTGAAGCACCGTAGTTGCTCAAGGAAACTTCATGATAGCAGCCTGGAGGAGCTGCAGAGGATCCTGGTAGTGAAGCCCTGAAGAACCTAAAGATATCAGGGTAGTGAACTTCCAGAGGTGGAAGGGAAGTTCTGGTGGATTAGTTGTAGGGAGTTGATAGTGTTTGGTTGTCATTAGCGTGCAAGACGCAGTGAGAGGTGAGTGATTGTTTGCATCCTTATGTCAAGGAGTGTTTTATACTGAAGTTTAGAGTTACAGTCGTAGGCTGGATTACCTACAGATGAATGTGTTCTAGGACTGATAGGGTGATCGATTGATCATTGTTGTGTATCAATGAACATTTATACTGATATATGTTATTGCATTCAAATGCTGATTTTCTTTGTACACATTTATATATATATATATATATATATATATATATATATATATATATATATATATATATATATATATATATATATATATATATATATATATATATATATATATATATATATATATATATATATATATATTTCTCTTGTTGATAGTGCACGGTGTATGTAGACTTGATCAACTTGAGGAGGTTGATAGTATCTGGTGGTGAACCAGGAGATAGGATACCAGTTGATAAGCTGATGATAGAGTTCTGATGGTGTTGGAGAGCAACCTGATTGTAATATTATAGAGTATAGGATTCATTATTATTATATGTGTGTATGTATTGTGTATGTGCTTTGTATGTGTATGTGTAAATGTATTCCAATTTGCTGGTGTTTGCCCTTGTCCTAGTGAGGCTTCCCATGAAATAGTACGGAAGGAGAGAGAGAGAGAAAGAACCAAGAACCACTGCTGTGGACAGGGTAGAAGGTCAAAGTCAAAGTAATAATAATACTAATAAATACTTTGTCAAAAGTATTTGACTAAAGTCAAATACTTTGACTAATAAGTCAAAGGGGGATTGAGGAGATCATATCACCTAAGGAGAGAGTGGGGAGTCACAGCGGCTCGAGTGGGTGTGTGCACGTGACAACGAGGCTAAGTGTTGGAGCCGCATCCCCTAAACGTGTGACATTGAGCCCCTCTCCAAGAGCCAGAAGCGCCTAGTGTGATCTCCTAGCGAGGTTTAAGCACTCTACCGAGTTGTGGATTGGGTTGTCTGCAAAGGAGGAACAAAACGACAACACCACTAACACACAAACTATAATACCATTAAGTACTTCTACGTGCAGCAGGTTGACTATTAAGTACCCCCACGTGCAGCAGGTTGACTACTAAGTACGCCCAAGTGCAGCAGGTTGACAATTAAGTGCCCCCACGTGCAGCAGGTTGACCATTAAATACCCCCACGTGCAGCAGGTTGACCATTAAGTACCCCTACGCGCAGCAGGTTGACTATTAAGTACCCAACGTGCAGCAGGTTGGCCATTAAATACCCCCACGTGCAGCAGATTGACCATTAAATACCCCCACGTGCAGCAGGTTGACCATTAAGTACCCCCACGTGCAGCAGATTGACCATTAAGTACCCCCACGTGCAGCAGGTTGACCATTAAATACCCCCACGTGCAGCAGATTGACCATTAAGTACCCCCACGTGCAGCAGGTTGACTATTAAGTACCCCCCCGTGCAGCAGGTTGACTATTAAGTACCCCCACGTGCAGCAGGCTGACTATTAAGTACCCCCACGTGCAGCAGGTTGACTATTAAGTACCCCCCACGTGCAGCAGGTTGACTATTAAGTACCCCCCACGTGCAGCAGGTTGACTATTAAGTACCCCCCCGTGCAGCAGGTTGACTATTAAGTACCCCCCACGTGCAGCAGGTTGACTATTAAGTACCCCCCACGTGCAGCAGGTTGACTATTAAGTACCCCCCCCCCCGTGCAGCAGGTTGACCATTAAGTACCCCACGTGCAGCAGGTTGACTATTAAGTACCCCCACGTGCAGCAGGTTGACTATTAAGTACCCCCCCGTGCAGCAGGTTGACTATTAAGTACTCCCACGTGCAGCAGGTTGACTATTAAGTACCCCCACGTGCAGCAGGTTGACTATTAAGTACCCCCCACGTGCAGCAGGTTGACTATTAAGTACCCCCCCGTGCAGCAGGTTGACTATTAAGTACCCCCACGTGCAGCAGGTTGACCATTAAATACCCCCACGTGCAGCAGGTTGACAATTAAGTGCCCCCACGTGCAGCAGGTTGACCATTAAATACCCCCACGTGCAGCAGGTTGACCATTAAGTACCCCTACGCGCAGCAGGTTGACTATTAAGTACCCAACGTGCAGCAGGTTGGCCATTAAATACCCCCACGTGCAGCAGATTGACCATTAAATACCCCCACGTGCAGCAGGTTGACTATTAAGTACTCCCACGTGCAGCAGGTTGACTATTAAGTACTCCCACGTGCAGCAGGTTAACTATTAAGTACTCCCACGTGCAGCAGGTTGACTACTAAGTAGGCCCACGTGCAGCAGGTTGACTATTAAGTACCCCCACGTGCAGCAGGTTGACTATTAAGTACCCCCCCGTGCAGCAGGTTGACTATTAAGTACCCCCCACGTGCAGCAGGTTGACTATTAAGTACTCCCACGTGCAGCAGGTTGACTATTAAGTACTCCCACGTGCAGCAGGTTGACTATTAAGTGCCCCCACGTGCAGCAGGTTGACTATTTAGTACTCCCACGTGCAGCAGGTTGACTATTAAGTACTCCCACGTGCAGCAGGTTGACTATTAAGTGCCCCCACGTGCAGCAGGTTGACTATTAAGTACTCCCACGTGCGGCAGGTTGACTATTAAGTGCCCCCACGTGCAGCAGGTTGACTATTAAGTACCCCCACGTGCAGCAGGGTGACTATTAAGTACCCCCACGTGCAGCAGGTTGACTATTAAGTGCCCCCACGTGCAGCAGGTTGACTATTAAGTACCCCCACGTGCAGCAGGGTGACTATTAAGTACCCCCACGTGCAGCAGGTTGATTATTAAGTACCCCCCACGTGCTACAGGATGACCATTAAGTACCCCCACGTGCAGCAGGTTGAATATTAAGTAATCCCACGTGCAGCAGGTTGACTATTAAGTACTTCCACGTGCAGCAGGTTGACCATTAAGTACCCCCCACGTGCAGCAGGTTGACCATTAAGTACCCCCACGTGCAGCAGGTTGACCATTAAGTACAGCCTGAAAATAAAAGTTTTCGGTTGTTTTTTCTCACACCCCTCAAACTCACTCTCGAGTCACATCTGGGGTGTGAGTTTTCGGTTGCATATATAATTATATATATATATATATTATAAACAACAGAGGTCCCAGGACAGAGCCCTGAGGCACTCCACTCAAAACATTTTCCCCCACTCTGACTTAATCCCATTTGTACTAACTCTCAGTTTCCTATGGTATAGCCATGCCCTAATCCAACTTAATATAGCACCCCCAATACCATGAGCCTCTATCTTTTTAATCAGCCTTTCATGTGGCACTGTATCAAAAGCTTTGCTAAAGTCAAGGTACACAACATCACAATCATTACCAGTATACTTACCTCAACTTTGAGACTACATTTCAAATTTTCCCTAATACATATGGCTACTCCCCCTCCTCGTCAAATATTTATATCTGTGTGAAATAGTTTAAATCCGTTTACTTGATAAGCTGCTAATTGATCTTTATTTTCTACATCCATCCATGTTTCGGTAAGTGCAATAATATCTATTTTTGTCTGTGCAGACAAGATCATTTAAATCGTTTATTTTGTTCCTAAGACTCCTACTGTTAGTGTATAATACCCTAAGTTTATTGTTATTTTGAGGCCCTTCTCTTTCATTGATCATTTCGCCAATTTGTTTCTCCCACAAACACATACTTTTAATACCTCCTTTTTCCATGTCAATTCCCATACCACTATCTACTAACCGTTTAAACCCAAACAAACACCTACAACCACAGGTTTCAACGAGTTTGCAACAGCAACATCCCAGCCCTGGATTGATAGGAACATAAGAGAATAAGAACAAAGGTAACTGCAGAAGGGCTATTGGCCCACACGAGGCAGCTCCTATTTATAACCACCCAATGCCACTCATATACATGTCCAACCCACGTTTGAAACAATCAAGAGACCCCCACCTCCACCACGTTACCCGGTATCTAATCTTCTGATGATTATCTAATTTTCCTGCGAAATGATAGCGTGGTGGAGCTCCAACGACTCCTGTTATCGACCACGAACTTCGCTAATCAGAGTACTATTTCCTGTTGATAACTAAGAATAGTGATCACTTAAACCAATAAATTGACCGGTTAAAGAGCAGGGCCGCCCACCCAGAACGGGTAAGAATTATTTCAAGTAAACATATTCTTCTTTCCTTGTTATATGTTGAATAGATTGCTTACAGGTTATTACTTTGTCGTTACTCGGCAGGTGGCGACAAGGAGAAAGAAGGACTACATTATCTTGGTGCAGCACCAGACATTCCCGCTCACCATGAAGGCCTTGACCACGAGTGTCAGGCCACGTGACGGAGGAGTGTCTCTGGCCTATTACCACACAATATTCTACATAACAGCTAAGCTGTACTTCCTCCGTAACTAATACATTATTAATTAGTAGACTAACAATTGTAGCAAATTTCTATTAACTGATTAATTTCGATTGATAGGCTATGTGTATTAAACCTCCCCCCACAAAGTGTGTAAGAGGGAAAACTCCTAGCAGAATAATCTCTAAATATACAGTCCGCTTTGAAATCATACAGACAGCTTTGAATTAATAATAAATTATAATAAAATAAATAAATAAATAAATAAATAAATTCCTGCTGGGAAAAAATCCCCACATCTTTACTGAAGGTTGGTGTCTACAAGGCTAATTTCACATCAGAGTAATATGAACCATTCAGCTGATCGATGGTTTTCCTAAGGCAACCATACTTAACCTCAACACTTTTTCTGACAACCAGTCGCAATTCTATTTCTTCATACACTGTTAGTAGCAAGCAGTAGTGAATGTCCTTCCCAACTGGGTACTCAGAAACAAATAAATTAATTTATTTAGTTTATATATATTATATATATTTTATATATTATATATATATATATGTATATATATATATATATATATATATATATATATATATATATATATATATATATATATATATATATATATATATATATATATACATACATATATATATATATATATATATATATATATATATATATATATATAAATATATATATATATATATATATATATATATATATATATATATATATATATATATATATATATATATATATATATATATGAATGAAAACTCACACCCCAGAAGTGACTCAAACCCATACTCCCAGGAGCAACGCAACTGGTAACTACAGGACGCCTTAATCCGCTTGACCATCATGACCGGACAAAAGGAAGTGATAGCCGAAGCTTTTTGAACCACTTCCCCGCCTGCACTCGGATGGTAATCTTGGGCATAGCATTTTATCAAATCACCTCATTCTTTGGGGCACACGTGAGGAACACAAATGCGAACAAGTCTGAATTGTCCCCAGGACTATATGCGAATGAAAACTCACACCCCAGAAGTGACTCGAACTTATACTCTCAGGAGCAACGCAACTGGTAACTACAGGACGCCTTAATCCGCTTGACCATCACGACCGGACAAAAGGAAGTGATAGCCGAAGCTTTTTGAACCACTTCCCCGCTGGCACTCGGATGGTAATCTTGGGCATAGCATTTTATCAAATCACCTCATTCTTTGGGGAACACAAATACTCCCAGGAGCAACGCAACTAAGCGGATTAAGTGCGTCCTGTAGTTACCAGTTGCGTTGCTCCTGGGAGTATTATTTCGAGTCACTTCTGGGGTGTGAGTTTTCATTCACATATAGTCCTGGGGACCATTCAGGCTTGTTCGCATTTGTGTTCCTCACTTGTGCCCCAAAGAATGAGGTGATTTGATAAAATGCTCTGCCCAAGATTACCATCTGAGTGCCGGCGGGGAAGTGGTTCAAAAAGCAGTCACAATGACTCACATCAGAACGTGTCAACAATAAATGTTACAATTGTGGAGGAGACTACCCACATCAAGGTAATGTTGGTCCCGCTCAAGGTAAGAAGTGCTGTGAGTGTGGAAAACTAAGTCATTTTGGTGCTTTGTGTCGTTCCGCACTAAAGAAACCACAGGCTGTGAACATGAGTAATGTCCGAGGGTCAGGTCATAGGGGTCGAGGTGGCAAACACAATACTGCACCTCATATCCAGAATGTTAATAATGTATAAAACATATCATTACAGCCAATCTCAGATGACAGTAAAAGGGATTATACTTATGGAATACAAGCAATCACGGAATGGAATAATTTTCCAAACAACCCAGAGACTATAGTATACATTGCTGGTATTTGTCTCAAAGTTCTCATTGACACTGGATCAAACACTGACACCATTGCTGAGTGCCACTCTGACAAATTCAAAAAACAGTTCCCAAAGCTTGAGAACTACAATGCTAAAACCACTGCCTATGCTTCAGAGGTAGCCTTGCCAGTGATTGGAACTTTCACTGCAGAGATTACATAAAATAATTCAATGCTCATTACTACATTACATGTTGTCAGAAATGCAAAGGAGTCCCTGCTTAGTTACAACACTTCAACCAAATTTGGGCTTCTCCAGTTTTTTAATGCTATAGCAGTGGAATCTGCAAACATTGTTGATGCTATTGTTGCTGAATTCTCTGATCGATTTGAATCCATAGGTTGTTATGCAGATATACTTTGCTATCAGTATATCAACCCAGATATAATTCCAGTTGCCCAACCCCATCGCCGACAGCCATTCCATACTCGCCAGAAAGTCGATGCCGAACTGAATAGGCTGATGGAACTAGATATCATTGAACCAGTAACAGGCCCAACACCATGGGTAAGCCCAATTGTCACTCCACCAAAGCCGAAGAATCCAGATGAGATACGCATTTGTGTGGACATGCGTGTTCCCAACAAGGCAATAATGCGTGAACGCCATCCTACACCCATTGTAGATGATATGATCTACTGCTTGAATGGTGCAACTGTATTCAGCAAGTTAGATTTAAACAAGGGCTATCATCAGCTTGAACTTGATGAGGAGAGTCGCTTCATCACAACGTTTACGACACATCAAGGTCTGTATAGGTACAAGCGCCTGAGTTTTGGCATCAACAGTGCTGCCGAGGTATTCCAGCACATCATCAGCCAGGTATTGCAAGATATACCTAATGCTGACAACATGTCTGATGACATCATTGTTTATGGCCGTACCCAAGCTGAACACGACAAAGCTCTTCGTGCAACATTGCAACGCTTACGAGAAAAGAATCTGACGCTAAGCCGAGCAAAGTGTGAGTTCAATCAACATAAAATTAAATTCTTTGGACATGTACTTAGTGACAAAGGTCTGTCTCCAGATCCTAAGAAAGTTGCAGATATCAAGAATGCTGCACCTCCTTCAACGTCCACTGAAGTACATAGTTTTCTGGGAATCGCAAACACCTGTTCTCGCTTCATTTCAAATTTTGCTACCATTACCAAGCCTCTACGTGAGCTCCTGAAGAAAAATGCATCATGGTACTGGAGCAATATCGAGCCAAATGCATTTGATGCTGTGAAAGATGCACTAGTAGAGAATGCAACTGCTGCGTACTTTGACCTATCAATGGACACTGAGCTAACGGTAGATGCTAGTCCTGTTGGTTTAGGTGCTGTTTTAGCCCAACACAAACCTGGTCAACCAGATTCCAGAGCCTACACCAGCCGTTCTCTCACAGATGTTGAGCAACGATGCCGTCAAACAGAGAAGGAAGCTCTTGCTCTTGTATGGGGCTGTGAACACTTCAATGTGTATCTGCTTGGTGCACTCTTCACCACGGTAGTCACTGAGCATAAGCCGTTGGAGACCATGTTCAGTAATCCAAAGTCCAAACCACCAGCTCGCATTGAGAGATGGGCTCTTCGTCTGCAACCATACAACTTTACTGTGAAATAAAGGCAGGCAATCCTGCTGATTACATCAATCGACATCCTGCCAACAGTTTCACCATCACCAAGCATCAGCAAGTTGCCGAGGAATATGTACACTCTGTAACCTGTGATGCAGTCCCTAAGGCTCTCACTCTTGATGAAATCCGTACTGCAACCCTAGAGGACCCAACTCTGCAAGCAACAGTGGATACATTGACCAAGAAAAAGTTTCCACGCATCCCACACTCAGGAGTTGACTAAGATGCTTTCAAAGCTCTTGAACGTATCAGACAGAATAAAGTGTTACACAACAAGGTGACACCGTGCTGCGAGGTACACGTATTGTCATTCAAGCAGTTCTCCAGCAGCGAGCTCTGAAGCTTGCATATCAAGGACACCAAGGTCTTGTTAGGACCAAACAGCAGCAACGAGAAAAGATGTGGTTTCCTGGCATTGATCGTCAAGCAAAGGACATGTATGATGCCTGTGTCCCTTGCCAAGCTGCAGTGGATACTTCAAGACCAACACCTCTAAAACCTTCACCATGGACGGAAGTATCGATGGACTTCTGCGGACCGCTAACAACTGTAGAGTACTTGATGGTAGTCATTGATGATCACTCACGTTATCCAGAAGTAGAAATCATCACTTCCACATCTGCAAAGGCTGTCATCCCGAAACTCGACAAGATCTTTTCAAATTTTGGCATTCCTGAAGTTGTCAAGACGGACAATGGACAAGACTTCTACAAGACTTGCTGAACATATTGGATTCAAAAACCACCATGTGATGCACTACATCCTCAGGCATCTGGAAACATCAAGAGATTCATGCAACCTCTCATGAAAACAGTACGCTGTGCTCATGCCGAAGGACGATCCTGGAGACAAGCTATGTATGCTTTTCCCAGGAACTATCGTGCAACACCGCATAGAACACTGGGCAAGTCACCTGATGAACTCTTATTTGGACGTCCTATGAGGATCGCACTACCTGTCATGGCAGCTGAGGTAACGGATAAACGTCTTGCTTAGAAGGATGTACTAGCCAAAGGCAAAATGAAAATTACTCATGATCAACGTGCAAAGGAAGAATTCATTAAGGTTGGCGACTATTCTAGTTAAAAAGAAAAAAAAGAGGGAAAGCTAGATAAGCCATATGATACAAAACCATATAAAGTGATTAGTGTAAAAGGAACTATGGTAACAGCTAGTAATAGAGATCATAGTATAACACGTAATATATCTTATTTCAAAGTGATTCCAACTAGTGTAAAAACTGATGAAGTGCAAAGTCGTACAAATGATAAAGACAAAATGAGTTATAACTCAAAAAGAGTTATAACTGTACGACGCCTGGCGCGCACATCGCCTTGAGTCATGGGATTGTTGATAGATTTTTTTTTACGTGTTCTGACTGGTTCTCCCGGCAGAGTGACGGTGTCTGGCGCCGGCCGACAGGTGCCGGGAGTTGGTGGGTCTTGGTGGGCTCCTGGTGAGGTTTAATTCCCGTAGCCTTTCCTCGTAACTCACACCTCTGGGCACTGGGACTAATCTGGTGGCATACCATTGAATCTTCTCTAACTTTGTCTGGTGTTTAACTAGGTATGGACTTCAGGCTGGAGCTGCATACTCCAAGACTGCTCTGATATATGTGCTAAACAAGGTTCTGAATGATTCCTTAAACAAGTTTCTAATGAAAATTCTTACGTTGGCCAATCTAACACATGCCACAGATGATACACGTTTGACGTAGGCTTTTGAGAACAGGATCGTAATGAAATCAACCCCCAGATCTATCTCTTTACTTGACCCTTGAAAGATTTCAGCTCCCAGATGGTACCTTGTTTTCGGCCTCCTGCTTCCTTCACCTAATTTCATGACATTATACTTGCATATGTTAAACTTTTTCTGTACCATTCCTACAGTTTGTCCAGGTCGTCTTGTAGTCTCTTTCTATCTTCCTCTTTCTCGACATTTATGGACAGTTTACTTAACTCACTCTGATTGAATTGTCGGTCTAAGTTCATTCAATCAAGAGGAATTTCATACAAAGAATCAGGTGGCGACGAATGTACATCACTCTGGTAACCTTCTCCGGTTTTACAATACTCTGATGTTTAAGACATTCTCGGATACTCTGAGTGCAGTCATTTACCTCTGAAGGAGATCACTTGATTTCATTTAAATTCTCTACAAATCAAGTCACCTGAGAATCGTGATTGATATTCATCTACCATGACCGTGATTCTGTAGACGATCTTGTAGCATGAGAGTCGTATCGAGTTGTCATGCGGTACTCTGCACTAGTGGCCATATAGCTTGACTGACGCACTTCTGATGTAGACAAACTCTGGATGCAGAATGACTGGCAGGCCCAAGCTAGGCTTCACTGACTTTCCCGCGGGTACAACAGTCCAGTTTATGGTCCAGTTTATGAGTGGCTAATGAGATACAAGTAATGGTGCCTGATCCAATGAAAAGAGATTACTCATGTCAGTTAGGGCCATGACATCATGGATACGTCATGACATCATGGATACGTCATGGCTGAGGCCTACGGCAGTTGAGTAATTATAGATGGTCGACCCTTATTTCTCCTCCTCCTAACCACAAACCTGAAAATTTCCCTCTGACGCCTTCAAGGTGATGAAGCCGCGAGGTGCTAAACAACTGATGTATATATGTTCAGCAGCTCTAATTAATTTTGGACCAGGCATACAACCACACTTGTAATATCTTTGGTGTACTGATTATGTGGGCTGTCTGGAGTTACCAAATATGGCAGATTTAAGTTCCTAGTTAAAGAATTTCGACTTGTGTGTACTATTAGTGCACACACGAGAGTTCACACTGATTTATACAGTCATACACTTTATACAACTATGACAGCTGTGAAAAATCATTTTCTCAGAGTACAAGTACTGGAGAGCAAACGAAAGGCCGCGAGGAACACATAAAGAAAGGTGAAAGGTTGAGAACACGTGGTGCGGGTCGTGAGTGGCGTCGGCGTCATGGGAACGACCCAGCCCGGGAGAACTGACAACTGCAGCATCCTGCAGTACCTCCTGGCTGGCAGTTCTCCCTCTTCCAGGTAGATCCAAGGGCTCCATGTTGGCATGGCAACGGGACGGGAACCACACCTGAAAGAATAAATACTTGTAGTAGAGGAGAGGAGAGAACGGCCATGGTCCGTTCAGGCCATGGACGGACCATGTGGACGGGGATGGTCCGTGCAGGCCATAGACGGTGGACCATGTGGATGGTGAAGGTCCGAACAGGCCATAGACGGTGGACCATGTGGACGGTGATGGTCCGTGCGTACCATTGACGAACCATGTGGACGGTGAAGGTCAGTAGTAGGGATGAAGCGCCAGCTGTGATTTTTTGTTTTGGCCCCGGAAAATAGCCTTCGTAGCGGTGATTTTTTGTTTGGGGAAAAAATCCTCTGTGAGTCACAGGGTTTCCAGGTCAAAAATCCTCCATATGGCACAGGGATTCCAGGTAAATTTGGCCAGTCACTGATTTGGAATTACAGAGTTCTTATGAGAAAAATAATTTCCGAGATCTTAGAAGTTTGTTAAGAGTGTTAATGAGGAAAATAATTTTGGAGATCTTAGAAGTTTGTTAAAAGTTCTTAAAGGAGAAATGATTTCAGAATTCTTACCGAGAATAAACGTCATAAACAGTTATATTAGACCGTATACGTTTAAGTAGAAATTCTTACCTACAAACGAGGATGTCTAAAACTGTAGCTTTAGCAAGCTACATAAGATGTCATTAATTACCCAGCCATCCCCCTCGCACTCCCCGCATCACCTTACCTCTCACCCTCTCCCTCCCTCCCCCCTTCCCTCCCAAACCCCCTGCATCACCTGTTCCGACCTCACCACCCTAATCTTATCTTAGTGTCGCCGTAATATCTGGACCTCTCTACCTGTTTCCTTATGCCTCTCCTTCATTATCTTGATATTGTTTATTCATAATTCCATACAACTATTTTAGACATCGTAATGTTAGTTCCTTTACATTAAACGAGTCAGTTTTACACAAATCAACCGAGTCAGTAAGCAAGTTCTAGCTCCTGTCCCTGCCTTAGTCCCCTGTCATATATTGAAAACTAACAGTACAATTCCCTGAAATTTTAAACATTCTTTTTCAGACGTAGTAAATCAAATCAATTCAGTAAGCAAGCTCCAGCTCTTGTCCCCGCCTTAGTCCCCTTTCGTAGATTCATTACTAACAGTCCAGTCCCCCAAAGAACCATTATATTTCGTACATAGAAAAATAGATCTGAACACTTTTCACGTGCTAGCTCCTGTTCCCCGCCTTAGTTTACCAATACAACTTCTTTAGTATCCAATCAATTTCTTCAAGATTTAAAACATAGCCATATTTCAAACGTAGTACAATACAATAATTTAGTTACCGAGCTCCAGCTCCTGTCCCCGCTCCGTAGTTCCCTCGCGCATCTTCGTTAATAACCCATTAATTTTCATGCAATTTAAACCCGCCTTACTTCTAACTGAGTAAGTAAAGATAACACTTTTACCGAACTCTAGCTCTTGTCCGCCGCCTTAGCTCTCTCTCGTATCTTCGTTAATAACCCAACAGTTTTCCTGAAATTTAAAATATCTGTATTTAAGACACAGTAAATAAAGCCAGTGCAGTTACCGAGTTTCAACTCTCGTTCTCTGCCTAGCTCATTTGTACAAGTTCTTTAGTATCAGACCAAATCTCTGAGATTTAAGATCACCATATTTCTAACTTAGTAAAATAAATTAGGACGTTAACCGAGCTCCATTTCCTTTCTTTCACCTTAGATCATCAAACATAAATATTTCTGATCAAGTCCCTCTCCAGCCTAACTCTTTATCAGAGTAAACACCTAACCGCGCCTGCGTAATTATCTTTTCACCCCGTCCTGCCTTCCTCCTTATCTTCCTCCCTAACCCCCTCCACCTCCCTTCCCCATCACATCCAAGTCTCATAAATTTTAAATGTTGCTGTTAATTTACATTCTTTCCCCGTTCATAGCATATTCTCTGAAAGTTCAGATCAATACTTAGTCTTACATATTCTCTAGTTCTTTCCATTTTATATAAGACTTAAATAACTATTACCGTGTATCCTATCATATTTTAACATGACTCATATGTAAATATACCCAATTCCTTCCTTCCATTACAAGTCCCCACATGTTCGCCTCGCATCTCACTACACTTTCTTACTTACATGTTCTAGCATGTGTTCCGCACATCTCAGTACGGACGCTTACAATCTCTCTCAATCCTTTACACGTTCACATATGTTCTCCGCCTAAAGTTTACAATTGTTCTCCATCCCTCCACTACATGTTCTTACCTGTTCATTACAGTCCCTTTCATGTTCTCTGTACAACTTTTATACTCAATATTCATGTTCACTGTGTTCATCAACTTTTCTTTCATGTTTTCTGTGTTCTTTGTCATGTTCCCCATATGTTCTCTGTGTTCGCCATATTCTCTTACATATTCTTTAAAATCACATGTACCAAGACATTCTTTTTTTAACGTTCCTTAACTAAAATCATTCGTCAATCAACTAAAAACATAGTCACTTTCGTCATTTCTCAACTAAATTTATTATCCAATCAACTAAAAATAGTCAGAATTAACCTCGTTCAATATTGTTCTTAATTAAAATGACCGTTCTCTTAGCTAAAAAATTGTCAAGGAAACTTCTTTTTAACGTTTATGAAGATACATGTATTTTAAAAATTACGGAGCTCCCACCCCGTACAGACTGAACGACAGAGCAACTCTCTCTCAGATCAATGTTTATTTCACGTAAATTCGTTAATAAACACAAATGTTTTATGTCTTAAGCAAGATAGAAATAAGAGCTTCAGTTTAAATACATTACAATAGACATATTTATAGCTCAAGTGAAGATACATATGTTTTTATAGTAGCGCTCAGTAGCTTGTCGGGCATGGAGTGCAGACGCCTACGCACTTGCCGATATATTGTATAATTAACAAAGATACGCTAATAAAGCCTAAAATTTTATATGCCTCCAGAAAGACCGAGATATGAACATTATTATGATCACCAAATGAAATATATCATGTTCGAGAACAAAGATATATCAATTTTAAATTAAGTTTCGACTCTTGCTCGGGCGAGAGAGATGGGGGCAACTCGCCCCATCTATTGGAGATTCTGTCCACTAAAGACCCAAAGCTACTCAAACCCTCCTAGCATTATTTAAGTAATGAAGTAATATGGTATATTAACTCACTATAATGTGGGTGCTGAATGCAGAACATGAGAAAACATATATTTACTCCAAACTTATATAATTTCATTATGAAATAAGTAGCATCAAAGGAAGTCGACGGTCCAAGCGTCAATGTTGTGGAGCGACTTATCCAAGATATATCGTTGTTTGGAAAGTGTTTGTTGGCATATCCAGTTGTCGCACTTCTCTGCACAAATTATCACAAATTTAAATTATAATGTTAACAAGTAGAATACGTATTTTTAATAAAATCTAGCATAACTAGCCAGAAAACATTTAACATTTATTAAAAAATATATGTTTGGAAGTTAAATCGACTTCATAGGACAATAGTTTTGTTATATATACTCGTTATTCGTTGACATGCGTTCGCTACTTAAACTACCATGTACTGTACTTATGTAAAATCTCCCATGTCTCTTCGCTCATCTCACCGAACCCTACAGGCTCTGTGATATATTGTTTAATTAATTGAGATTCACAAATATAGCTTATAATTGTATATGTTATCAAAAAGGCAGAGCTTAGTTTAGTTCATTTATGATGCACCCCATACCCATCCTATGAGCGATAGTGGAGTGTTACAGAGGCACATAATGGGCTCAGGGACTGAGCCCCACAATTCATATAGCCAAGCAAGTTATAATCTTGATAAGCCAGTTACAAAAGTCAATGCACATTGTCACATCAACAATGGGCTCGAGTCCGACCACAAGTACAGTTTATAATTTAAGCAACTGACATATATGGAGGGCTAGTGTCACAATTGATATGTTTATCCTACACATAACCCCCTCTCCCCCATCCAATAGGCAGCGGTGGATAGGTTACAATCAAGTCGTTTTTTGCGTTTTATTCAGAGATTAGATCTTATTGGGTGAGGAAAGATATTCATATTTAAGAGAAGGCTTCTTGGCTGATGCTCTCCATTGATGGAAAATATACAACCTTTTGAAAATCAATGTTAGTTTGATCTAGATATTGTAATTAACGAAAGTATTTATGTCATCAGAAAGGTAGAAATATAGGCTACATTTAAACAGGCCATAGATGGACCATGTGGACGGTGATGGACCGTGCAGGCCATGGACGGACCATGTGGACGGTGATGGTCCGTGCAGGCCATGGACGGTGAAGGTCCTTGCAGGCCGCGAACGGTAAAGGTCCGTGCCGGCCATGGACGGTGATAGTCTGTGCAGGCCATGGACGGTGAAGGTCCTTGCAGGCCATGGACGGTGATAGTCCGTGCAGGCCATGGACGGTGAAGGTCCTTGCAGGCCATGGACGGTGATGGTCCGTGCAGGCCATGGACGGTGAAGGTCCTTGCAGGCCTTGGACAGTGATGGTCCGTGCAGGCCATGAACGGTGATGGTCCGTGCAGGCCATGGACGGTGATGGTCCGTGCAGGCCATGGACGGTGAAGGTCCTTGCAGGCCTTGGACGGTAATGGTCCGTGCAGGCCATGGACTGTGAAGGTCCGTGCAGGCCATGGACGGACCATGTGGACGGTGATGGTTCGTGCAGGCCCTGGACGGACCATGTGGACGGTGATGGTTCGTGCAGGCCCTGGACGGTGGTGGTCCTTGCAGGCCATAGACGGTGAAGGTCCGTGCAGGCAATGGACGGACCATGTGGACGGTGATGGTCCGTGCAGGCCATGGACGGTGATGGTCCGTGCAGGCCATGGACGGTGAAGGTCCTTGCAGGCCATGGACGGTGATGGTCCGTGCAGGCCATGGAAGGTGATGGTCCGTGCAGGCCATAGACGGACCATGTGGACGATGATAGTCCGTGCAGGTCATAGACGAACCATGTGGACATTGATTGTCCGTGCAGGCCATAGACAGACCATAAGGACGGAGATGGTCCGTGCAGGCCATGGAAGGTGATGGTCCGTGCAGGCCATAGACGGACCATGTGGACGGTGATGGTCCGTGTAGGCCACGGACAGACCATGTAGACGGTGATGGTCAGTGCAGGCCATAGATGGACCATGTGGACAGGGATGGTCCGTGCAGGCCATAGATGGATCGTGTAGACGGACCATGTAGACTGGGATGGTCCGTGCAGGCCATAGACGGACCATGTTGACGGTGTGGTCCGTGCAGGCCATAGATGGACCATGTGGACGGTGAGGGTCCGTGCAGGCCACAGACGGACCATGTGGACGGTGATGGTCCGTGCAGGCCATAGACGAACCATGTGGACGGGGATGCGTACCATGTTATGGCTGACGAAAGTGGTTCGTTCAGCGAAGTAGCGTCGGGACGGTAGGATTATGAGGTCTGAGTAGAGCGTTCTGGTGTTCCGGAGCAAAGAGTTGTTCAAGAGCTTCCTCGCTTGAATATAGAAGTTCAGCGCCGCCGGCATCTTCGCGGATGTCCAATGGAGCAGCATTCGTGATGTCAACAATTTTCTTGAGTATTTGGGGCCCGGTGAATCTGGTTTTCCCCAGAAACCGGACTTTGATGCGGTTGATCATGATGATTGTGAATCTCTCTATGACTACCGCATCACTCGAGATTGTCTACCGTCTCTTCTCGGTATAGTACCAAGATGGGAGTGGGAAGTGACAATCTAGAATGAAGCTAATCTTTTGCCCTATGTTTACCCACCCGGCAGTGCTGGGTGCAGGAGAGCGTTTATGTTGTGTTTGCTTCAAACTTGAATCCTGCTCCCTGCTCAAGTTTTCCGCATCCTCGCACCAGACTTCCATCCCCTGCTTGCCTGCCCTAGGGTCTTCATTTCGTTTTAATTCTCAATTAATATCCCCATTGTAATGCCCATTCATCCACTTGTATACCCCTATAATATCACCCCCTAATTCTTTGCTTTTCTAGAGAATCTAAATTAAGATTTGTCAATCTCTCTCTTCATATGAAAGGTTTCTAATTTGTGGGATTAACTTTTATCCTTCACTGGACGCATTCTAGTGAATTTATATCTATTTTATATTATGACGACCAGAACTGAACTGCATAATGTTACGTACCCCTATAAGATACATAAGTAAATAAATTAATTGTACATTTATAATTGTGTGTAAATTACAAGTATGTATATTGATATACTTATATGTTCTATGCAAAAGAAATTTCATGTTACAGTGTTGGCGTTAGGCCCAACGTATCGTGGGAATGATTGTTTTATTTCTTTGTGTGCTCAGTTTTCCCACGGGAACTAATGATTTATATGTGATCATATGTGGGTAACAGAGGTGAATAATAATTGAGTGAACTGTATCTGGCAAATTGTCGTGGGATAGTCCGTTGCTGGGTGAGCATGCCATTATTCCCCTCTGTATGCGTATTTTAATTACTTTGTAAAGAAATAATTACCTTATTTTTGTATATCAATATGTATTAATTATTCATTAAGTTAGTTTAAGATTACTCTTGTCACAATGTATTGCTCCATTGTTGAAATAATAAATATTGTAACTTTGGCAAATTGTTCGCGGGGCAAGGCAATGTTTTTGACTCCCGCGTTATTGTTATTCAGTAGCTGATCCGGAACCAGAGAGTTAGCATCTTGTGGTTATAAATGTATAAAAAGTTATACATTTTTGTTCTGTCATAGCCATACATATAATAATATTAATTTAATGTCTGGAAGATACAGTGATATTTTTAATGTGATATATTGTGACCAAATAATCATCTGTTTGCTATTGAGATTTATGTAATATATATCTATATAAGCTTTTGTATCTATTCTTTCAGTCCTAAAGGAAGATTTTTATTTACGTGCTCATTACTTATCAAGGGGTTATACTGGTGACCCGCTCTTGTGAACAGCAGTTTTTTAGTAACCCTAGACCTTGTTGTTGTTAGCTGTTTCAGGGTCACGAGCCGTAACGTACGATAGGTAACGAAGAGTTATGGGGGCCTGTGCCGGGAAATATTGTTCCCATTTAAACTTAACTGTGCTAATCTAACCTTGCCTTCCTAGGTACCAGTGTGTCAAGTGTCTGTGTGTTTCTTAAGAACTATTCCATGTGCCAAGCAAGCCTTCCTGTGTGTCAAGTAACAACGTTTCACGATTTTGAGGTCAGTCATCCTATATATTTTGTTTGTGCAGTGAGGCCAAGCGAATTTTCAGTGTGGTGACAATTTTACAGTGAAGTGTAGTGCAGTGCCATTGTTTTAATTATTGTTGTGAATCAAGTGCCAAGTGTTAGTAACGATGGAGGAGAAAGTTGCATCATTGGTGGCTCACCCAGACTTTGAAGGGATTCAGAGCCTTAAAAAGACTGAGTTAATACAAATGGCAAATCATTTGGATTTGACCGCCAACAATAGAATGGTTAAGCCCAAATATTGAAAGTCATTGTGACGCATTTTGTTGAGAATGGAGAGTTAGAGGAAGAAGTTCTAGAGGAGTTAAGAGAGGAGTCGAGTGATCAGATGACGTTAAAGCGTCTTGAGTTAGAAGCGCAAATAGCATATGCTAAGCTTGATGCTCAAAAGGAACAGAAAAAATTAGAGGCTGAAGCTCGTCAAAGAGAGATTGAAGCTCAACAGAGACAGCAAATATTAGAGGCTGAAGCTCAGCAAAGGGAGCTTGAGACTAGGCGTTTAGAAATTGCGGCACAGTTGCAACTAGAAGCCACAAAAAAGCAACAATTAGAGATTCAACAACAAATGGCTGACACTAACTTAAGGCTTGAAACACAGCGTATGGCAGCTGGGCATGGAAATACTAGTAATGTTTCAACAAATAGTGATAATAATCCCATCAGGATGAATACGTATATAGAGTTACCCAAGTTTAATGAGGAGGATACTGAGGTTTTCTTTGCACATTTTTATAAAATTGCCATCAGTATGAACTGGCCAAGGGATCAGTGGGTAGCCATTATGCAATCTCAATTTAAGGGGCTTAGTCAGGAGGTTTTTACATCCCTACCTGACGCTCATAGCTTTGATTATGAATTTGTAAAGAAAAGCATCTTTAATGCGTATCAATTAAATCCAGAGGCACACAGGCAGAAGTTTCGGAACCTAAGGAGGGTAAGTGATCAGACAATAGCAGATTTTACTCGTCAGAAGACGAATTTTTGCAACAGATGGTTAAAGTCACTTTTAGTCACTGATTTTGATGCTTTAAAGAATCTTCTTATCATGGAAGAAGTATTGTCATGTCTCCCAGACAAGTTGTCTACTTTTATGGCAGAACAAAAGAATGTAACAGATATTTATGAGCTGTCAAAGCTCGCTGATGAGCACGAGTTGTTGACTAAGGCCCAATTTACGGCCACTTCACCTAAGCCTAGTCGTAGAGTAAATTATAATGCTCACAGAACTCCTTATCAGTATAAGTCTCCTGGTGCGACAGTTACTCCCGTGAACTCTTCTCTTACTAACCCTAAGATTGTTACTCCATTGCCAGGATCATCTAAGCCTAGTAATGCTAATTCTAAACCGGCAGTTGGTTCTACCAGTGTGTCCACTGTCAAGCACTGTACACATTGTAAGAGAAGGGGACATGAGATTTCTTCATGTTTTAGCTTGCATCCTGAACTACGGCCAACTGGTCTTATTATGAGTAAAGGATTGCAACCTATTAATTCTTCATGTATTACAGTCAGTCCCAATTGGATGGCTGAATTTAAACCATATATTTCCACAGGTACCTTATTATGTAATAATGGTAGACATAAGGCTGTTCAATTACTCCGTGAAACTGGAGCGTCACAGTCTCTTATTACCCAGAATGTACTTGCGGATGTTGACACCCGAGATCTTGGTGAAGTTGTGCTTCTCCAAGGTATTGCAGGTAGTGTGCAACCGGTGTCCTTAATGCAAGTTAACCTTGATTCTAACTATACTTCAGGATGGTGTAATGTTGGTGTAAGTAAACAACTGCCCATTCCTGGGGTAGACATTATTCTAGGTAATGATTTTGGCAACCGAAAGGTTGTAGGGCCCAAGTGTCCCATCATGTTCACTAAACCCAATAATGTATTAGCTCAACCAGAAGCAGATGATGATATTATTTACCCTGCTTGTGTTGTAACTAGATCAATAGGACAAACAGGTGAGAGTAATCCTGTCTTCACTGAGGTTGCTGTTCCCAAGACCAGGACCCCTTCAGTAAAGGAGTGGGAGGTGGATCTTGAGGATTCCTTTATGACTCGACTGGATGATGAGAGTGAGGCCGTAGTAGAAGCCCCGCCGAACCTAAACCACAAGGAAAGTGAAGGTGAGGAGGCTGAACTATCTGTACCTTGCCCGCTTGTCTCCAGTGAACCAGTTGTCGAGAGTGAGGCCGAAGTAGCTATGACTCCATTTTATTCTGATCAATCGGGAAAAGAGATCAAGCTACTAGGTTCTCGCCCGCTCGCTGCTGAGTCTGAGTCATTGCCCTTAAGTGTTGTACAGACTACTGATCCTAGTTTAATTAAGTGTATTTCTGAGGCTCCTGATAATGTTGATGCATTGGAGGAAGGGACGGGTTTCTTCTTCAAGGATCGACTTCTGATGAGAAGGTGGAGACCCAAGGGCACTCCCTCTTCAGATGATTGTGAGATTAGAACCCAACTCGTTGTCCCCAATGAGTATCGTAGGCAGGTCCTGCAGGCTGCACATGACGACCCCATGGGAGGTCATCAAGGTATCACCAATATGTACCATAAGATATGTAAATATTTTTTCTGGCCTAAGTTAAAGAAAGACGTGGTCAGATATTGTCATAACTGTGTACCCTGTCAAATTGTTGGTAAACCAAATCAATCTGTACCAAGAGCACCATTGCAACCTATTGTAGTTCCTGATGAACCTTTTACTCATGTTGTAATTGATTGTGTTGGTCCTTTACCTAAGACTAAGTCGGGTAACATGTTTTTGTTCACTTTCATGTGTATGACTACAAGATTTCCTGAAGCTTATGCTCTAAGGAATACCAAGGCTCATAATCTCATCAAGTGTCTTGAAAGATTCTTTTCGTTGTTTGGAATGCCTAGAGTTATTCAGAGTGACAATGAGGGAAATTTTGTTTCTAAAGTTTTCAGAACTTTTTGCGAATCCCGAGGGATTCGGCACAAATTATCCAGTCCATATCATCCACAAAGCCAAGGTGGGCTTGAACGTTTCCACCAGACCTTAAAACAAATGTTGAGGACAACCGGAGAAACTCATCCACGTAATTGGGATGAGAATCTTCCCTTTGTGTTGTTTGCTGCTAGAGAAGGGCTACAAGAGTCATTGGGCTGTTCACCTTTTGAACTAGTGTTTGGTCACCAAGTAAGAGGTCCTCTAAAAATGCTACAAGAAAAGTTATTGGGAGATGTCTCTGTTCATCAGAGTGGATTGTACTTGAGTGAGGTCAAGGACAAGTTGTGTCGGGCTCGTGAGTTGGCGAAAGAACATCTGGGAAGGACTCAACAAGCCATGAAAGTAAGATATGACAAGAAGTTCAAGGCTAAGCTCAGGTCGTTTGATGTCGGAGATTTGGTGTTGGTGTTGAAACCTCGTATGGGGACTTCCATGTCCCATAAGTTCGCAGGACCCTACCAAGTGGTGGAAAAGGTGGGAGACCTAACTTATAAACTAATTAACCCTAATCTTTCAGAACCTCAAATGACTGTGCACATTAACAGATTAAAAGCTTATGTTGGACCTGGTGTAGTAGGTTGTTTTAGTCGGGAAGAGTTACCACCTGAGGATAATTGTAATGAGGGACATGATGTTAATATTCAACTTCTCAGTTCCAGTTCCAATGGCAGGGAGATGCTATGTCATTTACAGGAGGAGCAACGTGATGAGTTCCAGGTTCTGCTGGACAACCATACATCTCTGTTTGGGGAGGTTCCCACACAGACCCACCTCATCACACACGACATTCAGCTCCTGGACAGCACACCCATTCGACAACATCCGTACCGAGTGAATCCCGAAAAGAGGAAAATTATACAAGCAGAAGTGGAATATCTGCTCCAGCATGATTTCATTCGGCCAAGTCAAAGTACTTGGAGCTCTCCGTGTTTGTTAGTGCCAAAACCAGATGGAACCTGGAGATTGTGCGTGGATTACAGGAAACTGAACAAGCGCACTACTGTGGACGTTATTCCTTTACCCTTGTTGGAGGAATGTATTGAGATCATAGGACATGCCGAATATGTAAGTAAGCTTGATTTGTCAAAAGGGTACTACCAAATCCCATTAACAGAGTATGCTAGGGAGGTTACTGCTTTTGTTACACCTGATGGTGCGTATGAATTTAATGTCATGCCATTCGGTTTGAGAAATGCACCTGCTACTTTTCAAAGACTCATGAATTTCTTACTCAAGGATGTGCCAGATTGTAGGGCCTACCTTGATAACATTGTTTTGTACAGTAAGAATTGGGCAGATCATCTCTTAGGCCTTAAGAACTTGTTTACCGTGTTGCAAACTGCAAAGTTAACCATAAATATGAATAAGTGTAGTTGGGCAAGAGGTACAATAACTTATCTTGGACACGAGGTAGGGCAAGGTAAGATTATTCCTTTACAAGATAAGATTCAATCCATTGTGGACTACCCAGTGTTAACCAATAAGAAAGGAGTCCAACGGTTTATTGGTATGTGTGCATACTATAGGCGTTATTGTAGAAATTTTTCCACAGTGGCTGCTCCTTTGACAAATTTGTTACGCAAGCAAGTAAAGTTTCTGTGGACACAAGATTGTCAGAATGCTTTTCAGAACCTAAAGGGCATATTGTCCACATCACCTGTTCTTGCTAGTCCCCAATTTGATAAACCTTTCATATTACACATTGATGCGTCAGATGTTGGAATAGGTGCTGTGCTTATTCAAGTTGGTTTAGATAAGATTGAGCATCCTGTGTATTATTACTCTAGAAAATTTAATGCAGCTCAGAAGAATTATTCCGTGGTAGAAAAGGAGGCGTTGGGTCTTATATTGTCAATTAAGAAGTTTGAGATTTACTTGTCAGGAAACAAAGTGTTAGTATTTACAGACCACAACCCCCTTATCTTTATAAATATGATGAAAGTCAAGAACCAACGAATTCTGCGCTGGTCATTGTTTTTGCAGGAATTTAATGTAGAAATCAAACATATTCCAGGCAGGCAAAATGTTAATGCTGATGCTTTGTCAAGAAGCTTTGATGTACCATAAATGAAATGTTTCTTTTTACTTAACATTTTTACTTCGGAAAAAATGCCATTGATCTTCAATCCATTGCATTTTTTTTCTTGGAGGTGGAAGTGTTACGTACCCCTATAAGATACGTAAGTAAATAAATTAATTGTACATTTATAATTGTGTGTAAATTACAAGTATGTATATTGATATACTTATATGTTCTATGCAAAAGAAATTTCATGTTACAGTGTTGGCGTTAGGCCCAACGTATTGTGGGAATGATTGTTTTATTTCTTTGTGTGCTCAGTTTTCCCACGGGAACTAATGATTTATATGTGATCATATGTGGGTAACAGAGGTGAATAATAATTGAGTGAACTGTATCTGGCAAATTGTCGTGGGATAGTCCGTTGCTGGGTGAGCATGCCATTATTCCCCTCTGTATGCGTATTTTAATTACTTTGTAAAGAAATAATTACCTTATTTTTGTATATCAATATGTATTAATTATTCATTAAGTTAGTTTAAGATTACTCTTGTCACAATGTATTGCTCCATTGTTGAAATAATAAATATTGTAACTTTGGCAAATTGTTCGCGGGGCAAGGCAATGTTTTTGACTCCCGCGTTATTGTTATTCAGTAGCTGATCCGGAACCAGAGAGTTAGCATCTTGTGGAGTTAAGTTATACATTTTTGTTCTGTCATAGCCATACATATAATAATATTAATTTAATGTCTGGAAGATACAGTGATATTTTTAATGTGATATATTGTGACCAAATAATCATCTGTTTGCTATTGAGATTTATGTAATATATATCTATATAAGCTTTTGTATCTATTCTTTCAGTCCTAAAGGAAGATTTTTATTTACGTGCTCATTACTTATCAAGGGGTTATACTGGTGACCCGCTCTTGTGAACAGCAGTTTTTTAGTAACCCTAGACCTTGTTGTTGTTAGCTGTTTCAGGGTCACGAGCCGTAACGTACGATAGGTAACACATAATCTAAATGGGGCCTAACAAGAGCATGATATTGCTGAATAAGAACATCAGGTGTTTTATTATTAACGCTTTGAGAGATAAATTCCAGTGGTTATACTTGCCTTATTTCGAGCATTTATGCATTGATATTTTGGTCTTAACAAAATATTAAAAAACAAAAGATTTAAAAAAAATTGGGGGGGGGGGGTGTTTTTTTTTCGGCCCTAGTTCTTTGCCTTTCTAGAGTATGTAAATTAAGCCTTGTCCTGGGTAAATATTGGTTCGGTAGCTGGGTTATTTATGGAACTAGTTGACACATTGCATGGTGGGGGTGGGGTCTCATGATTGATTCAAACGTGGGATGGACATGTATATGGATGAGTTTAGGTGGATATAAATAGGCGCTGCCTCATGTGGGCCTGTAGGCCTTCTGCAGTTATGTTGATTCTTATGTGACGATAATCTCTTTCAACAGAGATTTGGCCTGCTCTTTCCTCCATTATGTTACTTCAGTAAGTCTATAACATCAAAATACTACATTCAAGAGTAGTATATATATAGTAGAATACGTTTCTACACACGTACCCTACACTCGCTCTCCATGCCCCCCTCGCTGTTGGCGCACCACCCTCGTCGATCACCAAACTACCACTTCGAGCCAGCATACTTCCCATTGGTGAATCGGCGACTCCACTCGACTTCAGCGCCATCTGCATAGCCGATGACTAAGCGTGCACTAGCAGTTGACTTTAGAATATTCTGTGCTCTCAAGGCTGATACTTCTATCTAGCATACGCTCTGTGTATTAGTGGAGGTTTTCAGCCAGCCAATATTCTCAGCATCTTTTACTCATTTTTTTGTCTTGTTCATTGTAGAGTAACGTAACCAGTATTATATTTTGTATTGTTTTTTGTCTCTGTATTTTTGTTTAATTCGCACTGTACATAGCCAAGGGATTATCTCTGTTTATATTTGTTTAAAGTCAATTAAAGTTTCATTGTTTATACAATTTGTTTTGCGTGTTTTTCCCTTTTACTTGACCACAGGAGGCAACAGCCAAGTAGTCAACTTTTTTTTCTCTTTTTTTTTACTAATACGATTGGCATTGACACCAGCCATTGGGAGGACTGCCTTACACCTACATTTTCCCATCACACTTATGATCTTATGTTAAATTCTTACTAATCATAACTCCCAGGTCCCTTTCGTAATCCGCCTTCACAATCTCAACACCCCTCTAGCTCATATCTTGTAACTGTCATCATTGCCGAGCTAAAAACCTTACCTTTGCCAGCATTAAACTGCATCTTCCATTTTTTCACCATTTCAAAACCCTACATAGATTTTCAAAACCCTATTTAGAGTATTCTTCCATGTTTATTTCCATCCCGATTTTCGGATCGTCGGCAAATTTGCAAATATTGCTGCTCGAACCTGAATCTAAATCATTTATATATATTATGAATTCAAATAGGATTACGAACGTGCTCACTTTAACCCATGCTGCGTGGGGTTTTATTCCCAAATAGCTGAATCTAAAACAAAACACAACGACAATAACAGAGGTCCCAGGACAGAGCCTTGAGGCACTCCACTTACAACATTTTCCCACTCTGACTTAACCCCATTTATACTAACTCTCTGTTTCCTTGGTATATCCATGCCCTAATCCATACTTAATATAGCACCCCCAATACCATGAGCCTCTATCTTTTTAATCAGTCTTTCATGTGGCACTGCAAAGCAAAAGCTTTGCTAAAGTCAAGGTACACAACATCACTATCCTTACTACTATCAACTGCCTCAACTATGCTGGAATAAAAAGATAGCAAATATGGTAAACACGAACGGCCATTTGTAAAACAAAGTTGTGAATCATTTATTAATCTACATTTTTCAAGATGAAGACGAATGACATTTGCAATTATCAGTTCAAGCAACTTTTCCACAATAGACGTTAAGCTAATTAACCGATAGTTTGACGCAAGTGATCTGTCTCCTTCGTTGAAAACTGGTTCAACATTAGCAACCTTCCACGACTCCGGCACTCTGACTGACTCTAATGATTTATTGAATATGGACGACAACGACTCGCAAAGCTCCTCTTTGCATTCCCCATGCACCCTGGCAAACACTTCGTCCGGCCTGGGGATTTGTTTGGCTTGAGTTTCACTATTTGTTTAATAACATCCTCCCTGGTAACTGCTAAACTAGTCAATCTGTCCTCGTCCCCACCCACATAGATTTGTTCGGCTGAAGACATATAGTTAAGTTCTTTATTGGCAAATACAGAGATAAAGTATTTATTTAAAATACTACTCATCTCTTCGTCATTATCCGTTATCTGACCTGTCTTAGTTTTTAATGGACTTATTCTTTCCCAAATCTTTGTTCGATATAACTAAAAAATAACTTTAGGATTTGCCTTTGCTTGCCCTGCTATGCGAGCTTCATAGTTTCTTTTTGCCCTCCTGATCTCTTTTTTAACATTTCTAACCAGGTGAACGAATTTTTGCTCTAGGCCATTAAAATCACAATTTCGGAAATCTGGCACTTTAACAGAATTCTTTCTTACAAATTTATTCCATTCTATGCTAAATCTGATTTCTTTGTGATCACTGTTCCCTAGTGCCCTAGTTCCTTAATGTGTTGCTTAAGAAAGCAATTGTCAATTAATTCTAGAAAATCTTCTGCTTTGTTATTCCCTGTTCTGTGAAGACAGTTTATTCCACTAATATCAAAGTCACCCATGACACAAATACTGTTTGACATTGATGCTATAAATATGTCATCCCATATATGCTTTGCTTCCATTCTGTCTAAGTTTGGTGGCCTTCATATAAATCCTATTATTAGATTTAAAATTTTTTTGTAATTCAAACCAAAATGTTTTTGGTGTAGGACTTAGTTTTGATTCCCTTTTTGAGACCTGACATTATATGGCTACTCCCCGTCCTCGTCTAATATGTCTATCTGAATTAAATATTTTAAATCCGTTTATTGGATATTCATCTAGTAGTTCTCTGTTTTCTACATTCATCCACGTTTCGGTAAGTTCAATAATATCTATTGTTTCTGTGCAAACAAGAGCATTCAAATCGTTTATTTTGTTTTTAGACTCGTACTGTTCGTGTAATATATCTTAAGTGTATCGTTATTTTGAGGTCCTCCTCCCCTGTTCCTTTTACCAATTTTTTTCCCCCAGTAACACATACTTTTATTGCCTGGTTTCCCCAAATTCGTTCCCATACCACTATCTACTAACAGTTTAAACCAAACAAACCTCTCCAACCACAGATTCCAACGTGTTTGCAACAGCAACAACCCCAGCCCTGAACAGATGAACCCCATCTAGATTGGGGCGGATCAGAGAGCGGGGTATTCTGAGAGGGACAGGTTGGGTGATGATAGGAAAGAGAACTATCAGGAGAAAGTGCCAAGGTATTATAACTATATAGCACTTGGAAGGGATCAGGATAAGGAATTGAGATGGGACGGGGGAACAAAATGGTGCCCAATCACTTGGACGGTCGTGGCTGACCTGCATGAACGCTGACTTACATGAAGAGCGGCCGTCATCCAGCCCAAGTGGTAAAGAAGGTTGGGTGAGGATGAAACTAAAACACAGTACACGAGGTCTCTGGCCTACGTGTACACCAGCTCAGCTCAGCACGGCTATGAATGCATCAGAGAAACTGTCACAAACTCTTGTGTACTATTTATAATACAAAACTTGCTGAGTGAAACCTTTCTAAACTTTCTAAGGTACAAATGCATTGTTCTTAATAACCTATGATATAATGAGAAATATCTGTCTGCCTGTCTATTAGTTTGTCTGTCTGTTAAAAGTTGGACACCACATGGTTGGGCCTTACCAGGCACAAACTGGAAAAGGGAATGGTCTGGGGTACGGGATGAACATAGGTTGGTCGGGGTCACCAGAACTCAAAAGGGAACAGCATGCCAGTGCCACATTCACCCACCGCCCTCCCACGACGATTTCTGGCACTGTTCATCTGCTTCACAGCTAAATATTTTCAAACCAAACTTAAAAAACAAAAAGTTATCATAGTAATATGCACCATTATTCACTAATTTTGGAAAAATTAACATCAATTTCCTGCAGTTAATAATTTGTCCGAACGCTCATAAGACAGACGATCCTTACACAGTGTGGAGGGTTTCTCAAGCAAGGGTTCTTTACCAGAGTAAGGGGTAACTATTATTTTTTGTTAATATTTTACCTCGCATACAGTAGTTTAAATGTATCTACAGAAGATGCGAGGGGAAACCTCGTATCTACTGCAGATACATCGACGATATATTCGTATGTGTGAAAGATCTCCAGGAATTGTCGTGATTAAAGGATCTACTCACCCAAATCTCAGTGCTTAACTTTACCAATGAACTAGGCATCAATGGTGCACTCCATTTTCTCAATGTCTACATGAGAACCAAAGACAACACTTTCACCACACAAGTTTATACTAAACCACCAACATTGGAATGAGTATGATTGGTCACTCTGAATGCTTGGACAGATAAAAGACTAGTGTAATCAACGCATATATACGCAGAGCCCTTACCCATTGTTGTGACTGGCATAACCTCCACAACGAACTGGACACAAGACTTCAAGTATTAATAAACAACGGGAACACGAATAGAGATCAACACCCATATCACAGGATTGGAAAAATTATATAACAGAGAACAACAACCACAACAGCAAACAACTCCTCCCAAAAGCTATGTTACAAATGCACTATGAGCTGACAATATATAACTGAAGAAAGAATAATTTAAAAATATAACTTTAAACGGGGTGAACCGACAGCACCAGACCAAAGATTGGAATGAATTATTTACTACAAAACAAAAAGGACTACTGATTTAATATCAAAGAACAGCCCCAATAAACAAAGCAACACTCTCCACAAGCATAGTGCACCAATTTACACGCCCCAGCGAAGGATGTCACCTTCGATCTACTTATATTGGTATGACCACCACAAAGCTTTCGAGAAGACTGACCTGCCAGCTATACACTGGTGCCCCTAGACACCATTGGCAAAGTGAATAAAGTGTACATGACTCAACACTCACAAGGAACATGCTAGTAGGTAATACATCCTGGCATCCACCACTGACCACAGTGGACAGCAAATACTGGAACCTGTACTCAAGACAAAAAGACCCGCCCTAAATATACAGAGTAACGAACTCGATACCTTGCCTACGCTCAGACCCAGACCTCACCATACAGCACCATGCCTACGCTCAGACCCAGACCTCACCATACAGCACCTTGCTTACGCTCAGACCCAGACCTCACCATACAGCACCTTGCCTACGCTCAGACCCAGACCTCACCATACAGCACCTTGCCTACGCTCAGACCCAGACCTCACCATACAGCACCTTGCCTACGCTCAGACCCAGACTTCACCATACAGCACCTTGCCTATACTCAGACCCTGACCTCACCATACAGCACATTGCCTACGCTCAGACCCAGACCTCACCATACAGCACCTTGCCTATGCTCAGACCCTGACCTCACCATACAGCACCTTGCCTACGCTCAGACCCAGACCTCACCATACAGCACCTTGCCTACGCTCAGACCCAGACCTCACCATACAGCACCTTGCCTATGCTCAGACCCAGACCTCACCATACAGCACCTTGCCTATGCTCAGGCCCAGACCTCACCATACAGCACCTTGCCTATGCTCAGACCCAGACCTCACCATACAGCACCTTGCCTACGCTCAGACCCAGACCTCACCATACAGCACCTTGCCTACGCTCAGACCCAGACCTCACCATACAGCACCTTGCCTACGCTCAGACCCAGACCTCACCATACAGCACCTTGCCTACGCTCAGACCCAGACCTCACCATACAGCACCTTGCCTACGCTCAGACCCAGACCTCACCATACAGCACCTTGCCTACGCTCAGACCCAGACCTCACCATACAGCACCTTGCCTACGCTCAGACCCAGACCTCACCATACAGCACCTTGCCTACGCTCAGACCCAGACCTCACCATACAGCACCTTGCCTACGCTCAGACCCAGACCTCACCATACAGCACCTTGCCTACGCTCAGACCCAGACCTCACCATACAGCACCTTGCCTACGCTCAGACCCAGACCTCACCATACAGCACCTTGCCTACGCTCAGACCCAGACCTCACCATACAGCACCTTGCCAACGCTCAGACCCAGACCTCACCATACAGCACCTTGCCTATGCTCAGACCCAGACCTCACCATACAGCACCTTGCCTATGCTCAGACCCAGACCTCACTATACAGCACCTTGCCAACGCTCAGACCCAGACCTCACCATACAGCACCTTGCCTATGCTCAGACCCAGACCTCACTATACAGCACCTTGCCTACGCTCAGACCCAGACCTCACCATACAGCACCTTGCCTATGCTCAGACCCTGACCTCACCATACAGCACCTTGCCTACGCTCAGACCCTGACCTCACCATACAGCACCTTGCCAACGCTCAGACCCTGACCTCACCATACAGCACCTTACCTATGCTCAGACCCTGACCTCACCATACAGCACCTTGCCAACGCTCAGACCCAGACTTCACCATACAGCACCTTGCCTATGCTCAGACCCAGACCTCACCATACAGCACCTTGCCTACGCTCAGACCCAGACCTCACCATACAGCACCTTGCCTACGCTCAGACCCAGACCTCACTATACAGCACCTTGCCTACGCTCAGACCCAGACCTCACCATACAGCACCTTGCCTATGCTCAGACCCAGACCTCACCATACAGCACCTTGCCTATGCTCAGACCCTGACCTCACCATACAGCACCTTGCCTATGCTCAGACCCTGACCTCACCATACAGCACCTTGCCTACGCTCAGACCCAGACCTCACCATACAGCACCTTGCCTATGCTCAGACCCAGACCTCACCATACAGCACCTTGCCTACGCTCAGACCCAGACCTCACCATACAGCACCTTGCCTACGCTCAGACCCAGACCTCACCATACAGCACCTTGCCTATGCTCAGACCCTGACCTCACCATACAGCACCTTGCCTACGCTCAGACCCAGACCTCACCATACAGCACCTTGCCTACGCTCAGACCCAGACCTCACCATACAGCACCTTGCCTATGCTCAGACCCAGACCTCACCATACAGCACCTTGCCTACGCTCAGACCCAGACCTCACCATACAGCACCTTGCCTACGCTCAGACCCAGACCTCACCATACAGCACCTTGCCTATGCTCAGACCCAGACCTCACCATACAGCACCTTGCCTACGCTCAGACCCAGACCTCACCATACAGCACCTTGCCTACGCTCAGACCCAGACCTCACCATACAGCACCTTGCCTATGCTCAGACCCTGACCTCACCATACAGCACCTTGCCTACGCTCAGACCCAGACCTCACCATACAGCACCTTGCCTACGCTCAGACCCAGACCTCACCATACAGCACCTTGCCTACGCTCAGACCCAGACCTCACCATACAGCACCTTGCCTATGCTCAGACCCAGACCTCACCATACAGCACCTTGCCTATGCTCAGACCCAGACCTCACCATACAGCACCTTGCCTATGCTCAGACCCATGACCTCACCATACAGCACCTTGCCTACGCTCAGACCCAGACCTCACCATACAGCACCTTGCCTACGCTCAGACCCAGACCTCACCATACAGCACCTTGCCTACGCTCAGACCCAGACCTCACCATACAGCACCTTGCCTACGCTCAGACCCAGACCTCACCATACAGCACCTTGCCTACGCTCAGACCCAGACCTCACCATACAGCACCTTGCCTACGCTCAGACCCAGACCTCACCATACAGCACCTTGCCTACGCTCAGACCCAGACCTTACCATACAGCACCTTGCCTACGCTCAGACCCAGACCTCACCATACAGCACCTTGCCTACGCTCAGACCCAGACCTCACCATACAGCACCTTGCCTACGCTCAGACCCAGACCTCACCATACAGCACCTTGCCTACGCTCAGACCCAGACCTCACCATACAGCACCTTGCCTACGCTCAGACCCAGACCTCACCATACAGCACCTTGCCAACGCTCAGACCCAGACCTCACCATACAGCACCTTGCCTATGCTCAGACCCAGACCTCACCATACAGCACCTTGCCTATGCTCAGACCCAGACCTCACTATACAGCACCTTGCCAACGCTCAGACCCAGACCTCACCATACAGCACCTTGCCTATGCTCAGACCCAGACCTCACTATACAGCACCTTGCCTACGCTCAGACCCAGACCTCACCATACAGCACCTTGCCTATGCTCAGACCCTGACCTCACCATACAGCACCTTGCCTACGCTCAGACCCTGACCTCACCATACAGCACCTTGCCAACGCTCAGACCCTGACCTCACCATACAGCACCTTACCTATGCTCAGACCCTGACCTCACCATACAGCACCTTGCCAACGCTCAGACCCAGACTTCACCATACAGCACCTTGCCTATGCTCAGACCCAGACCTCACCATACAGCACCTTGCCTACGCTCAGACCCAGACCTCACCATACAGCACCTTGCCTACGCTCAGACCCAGACCTCACTATACAGCACCTTGCCTACGCTCAGACCCAGACCTCACCATACAGCACCTTGCCTATGCTCAGACCCAGACCTCACCATACAGCACCTTGCCTATGCTCAGACCCTGACCTCACCATACAGCACCTTGCCTATGCTCAGACCCTGACCTCACCATACAGCACCTTGCCTACGCTCAGACCCAGACCTCACCATACAGCACCTTGCCTATGCTCAGACCCAGACCTCACCATACAGCACCTTGCCTACGCTCAGACCCAGACCTCACCATACAGCACCTTGCCTACGCTCAGACCCAGACCTCACCATACAGCACCTTGCCTATGCTCAGACCCTGACCTCACCATACAGCACCTTGCCTACGCTCAGACCCAGACCTCACCATACAGCACCTTGCCTACGCTCAGACCCAGACCTCACCATACAGCACCTTGCCTATGCTCAGACCCAGACCTCACCATACAGCACCTTGCCTACGCTCAGACCCAGACCTCACCATACAGCACCTTGCCTACGCTCAGACCCAGACCTCACCATACAGCACCTTGCCTATGCTCAGACCCAGACCTCACCATACAGCACCTTGCCTACGCTCAGACCCAGACCTCACCATACAGCACCTTGCCTACGCTCAGACCCAGACCTCACCATACAGCACCTTGCCTATGCTCAGACCCTGACCTCACCATACAGCACCTTGCCTACGCTCAGACCCAGACCTCACCATACAGCACCTTGCCTACGCTCAGACCCAGACCCCACCATACAGCACCTTGCCTGCGCTCAGACCCAGACCTCACCATACAGCACCTTGCCTATGCTCAGACCCAGACCTCACCATACAGCACCTTGCCTATGCTCAGACCCTGACCTCACCATACAGCACCTTGCCTATGCTCAGACCCTGACCTCACCATACAGCACCTTGCCTACGCTCAGACCCAGACCTCACCATACAGCACCTTGCCTACGCTCAGACCCAGACCTCACCATACAGCACCTTGCCTACGCTCAGACCCAGACCTCACCATACAGCACCTTGCCTACGCTCAGACCCAGACCTCACCATACAGCACCTTGCCTACGCTCAGACCCAGACCTCACCATACAGCACCTTGCCTACGCTCAGACCCAGACCTCACCATACAGCACCTTGCCTACGCTCAGACCCAGACCTTACCATACAGCACCTTGCCTACGCTCAGACCCAGACCTCACCATACAGCACCTTGCCTACGCTCAGACCCAGACCTCACCATACAGCACCTTGCCTACGCTCAGACCCAGACCTCACCATACAGCACCTTGCCTACGCTCAGACCCAGACCTCACCATACAGCACCTTGCCTACGCTCAGACCCAGACCTCACCATACAGCACCTTGCCTACGCTCAGACCCAGACCTCACCATACAGCACCTTGCCTACGCTCAGACCCAGACCTCACCATACAGCACCTTGCCTACGCTCAGACCCAGACCTCACCATACAGCACCTTGCCTACGCTCAGACCCAGACCTCACCATACAGCACCTTGCCTACGCTCAGACCCAGACCTCACCATACAGCACCTTGCCTACGCTCAGACCCAGACCTCACCATACAGCACCTTGCCTACGCTCAGACCCAGACCTCACCATACAGCACCTTGCCTACGCTCAGACCCAGACCTCACCATACAGCACCTTGCCTACGCTCAGACCCAGACCTCACCATACAGCACCTTGCCTACGCTCAGACCCAGACCTCACCATACAGCACCTTGCCTACGCTCAGACCCAGACCTCACCATACAGCACCTTGCCTACGCTCAGACCCAGACCTCGCCATACAGCACCTTGCCTACGCTCAGACCCAGACCTCACCATACAGCACCTTGCCTACGCTCAGACCCAGACCTCACCATACAGCACCTTGCCTACGCTCAGACCCAGACCTCACCATACAGCACTGGATAACGACATCTCTACCTAGTTCTCCCAACCCACCGCCTTACCCAGTGTTTGACATCCATCCCCATTATTCCACTATTTCTTCACCTATGTGTAATTTCTTAACCATACCCCCAACACAACTTCACCTGTTTCACATGTGTATTTAAGATAAATTTGTACCTTGTACATTCTTTCCTTACCTGAAGATGTTCCAGAGTGGAACGAAACATTGTAGAAAATATATTCATCAATAATCATTAGTTTCTTTAGCATGAATTTTGGTAACTTGATTACTCTTCTTAATCCCAAAAGTAAGAAAATAAAAGAATAGAAAGCTTATACTATAAGATAAACAAGCCAGCAATAAGGTCATATTTAACCAAAAATTATTAATGGATCAATGGATGGGATAGATAAATAGAGAGAGCGATAGAGATAGGTTGATGGATGTATAGATAGATGAATAGATCGATAGACAGATTAATAGATCGATGAAGAGATAGATGAGTAGATTGATAGATATGAAGATCGACAGATAGGTAGATGAATAGATCGTTGGATAGATAGAGGGGTGAATAGACTTACAAATAGATGGATGGAGATGGATAGATAAATACTGAACAGTTGATAGATAGATAGATTAATACTGAACAGTTGATACATACGTGGATAGAAGGACAGATAGATGAATATATGAATGGCATGATATATACGTGAATAAAAATTGATTTTGAAATAGATGACTTGATAGATAGATAGAGGGATAGATTACAAAAACTGTCTCTAGTACGTATGGCAACATAGAGTGTAGTAGTGGTAATGTGTCTACTAACTAGCACTCTTATGGTTTAGAGAGGTGTGGGTGACAGAGTGCACGAGCACGCGCACACACACACACACACACACACACACACACACACACACACACACACACACACACACACACACACACACACACACACACACACACACACACACACACCAGTGTAGCTGGTAAGGTGCTCCAGTGGATAAGGGAGTATCTAAGCAATAGGAAGCAGAGAATTACGGTGAGGGGTGAGACCTCCGATTGGCGTGAAGTCACCAGTGAAGTCCCATAGGGCTCTGTACTCGGTCCTATCTAGTTTCTGATATATGTAAATGATCTCCCGGAGGGTATCGATTCATTTCTCTCAATGTTTGCGGACGATGCTAAAATTATGAGAAGGATTAAAACAGAAGAGGACTGTTTGAGGCTTCAAGAAGACCTAGACAAGCTGAAGGAATGGTCGAACAAATGGTTGTTAGAGTTTAACCCAACCAAATGTAATGTAATGAAGATAGGTGTAGGGAGCAGGAGGCCAGATACAAGGTATCATCTGGGAGAGGAAATTCTTCAGGAGTCAGAGAAGGAAAAAGACTTGGGGGATGATATCACGCCAGACCTGTCTCCTGCAGCACATATCAAGCGGATAACATCAGCGGCATATGCCAGGCTGGCCAACATACGAACGGCATTCAGAAACTTGTGTAAAGAATCATTCAGAACTTTGTATACCACATATGTCAGGCCAATCCTGGAGTATGCAGCCCCAGCATGGAGTCCATATCTAGTCAAGGATAAGACTAAAATGGAAAAGGTTCAAAGGTTTGCCACCAGACTAGTACCCGAGCTGAGAGGTATGAGCTACGAGGAGAGACTACGGGAATTAAACCTCACTTCGCTGGAAGACAGAAGAGTTAGGGGGGACATGATCACCACATTCAAGATTCTGAAGGGGATTGATAGGGTAGATAAAGACAGTCTATTTAACACAAGGGGAACACGCACAAGGGGACACAGGTGGAAACTGAGTGCCCAAATGAGCCACAGAGATATTAGAAAGAACTTTTTTAGTGTCAGAGTGGTTGACAAATGGAATGCATTAGGGGGTGATGTGGTGGAGGCTGACTCCATACACAGTTTCAAGTGTAGATATGATAGAGCCCAATAGGCTCAGGAATCTGTACACCTGTTGATTGACAGTTGAGAGGTTGGACCAAATAGCCAGAGCTCAACCCCCGCAAACACAACTAGGTGAGTACACACACACACACACACAAACACACACACACACACACACACACACACACACACACACACACACACACACACACACACACACACACACACACACACACACACACACACACACACACACACACACACTCACACACACACACACACACACACACACACACACACACACACACACACACACACACACACACACACACACACACAAGGATTAAGACAGAGGAGGACAGCTTGAGGCTTCAAGAAGACCTGGACAAGCTGCAGGAATGGTCGAACAAATGGATGTTAGAATTTAACCCAAGCAAATGTAATGTAATGAAGATAGAGGTTGGAAGCAGGAGACCAGATACAAGGTATCACTTGGGAGATGAAATACTTCAAGAGTCAGAGAGAGAGAAAGACCTGGGGGTTGATATCACGCCAGACCTGTCCCCTGAAGCTCATATCAAGAGGATAACATCTGCAGCATATGCCACTTTGGCAAACATAAAAACGGCCTTTAAAAACTTGTGTAAGGAATCTTTCAGAACATTATATACCACATATGTCAGACCAATCCTGGAGTATGCGGCTCCAGCATGGAGTCCATATCTAGTCAAGCATAAGACTAAACTGGAAAAGGTTCAAAGGTTTGCCACCAGACTAGTACCCGAGCTGAGAGGTGTGAGCTACGAGGAGAGACTACGGGAATTGAACCTCACTTCGTTGGAAGACAGAAGAGTTAGGGGGGACATGATCACCACATTCAAGATTCTCAAGGGAATCGACAGGGTTGATAAAGTCAGGCTCTTTAACACAAGGGGGCACACGCATTAGGGGACACAGGTGGAAACTGTGTGCCCAAATGCGCCACAGAGATATTAGAAAGTACTTTTTTAGTGTCAGAGTGGTTGATAAATGGAATGCATTAGGAAGCAATGTGGTGGAGGCTGACTCCATACACAGTTTCAAGTGTAGATATGATAGAGCCCAATAGGCTCAGGAACCTGTACACCTGTTGATTGACGGTTGAGAGGCGGGACCAAAGAGCCAGAGCTCAACCCCCGCAAGCACAACTAGGTGAGTACAACTAGGTGAGTACAAACACACACACAGACACACACACACAGACACACACACACACACACACACACACACACACACACACACACACACACACACACACACACACACACACACACACACACACACACACACAAACACACAAACACACACACACACACACACACACACACACACACACACACACACACACACACACACACACACACACACACACACACACACACACACACACACACACACGCGCACACACACACACACACACACACACACACACACACACACACACACACACACACACACACACACACACACACACACACACACACACACACACACACACACACACATTATGGCCACAATATGAAACAACATGGCCACCATTAACATAATAGAAAGAGCAGCTTCTGTTGCTAGCAGGAATGGATCTGGACTACTAATCATGGAAGACTTCAACCATGGGAAGATAGATTGGGAGAACAGAGACCCGCATGGAGGACCAGAAACATGGAGAGCTAAGCTGCTGGATGTGGCAACAAGAAACTTTCTAAGCCAGCACATCAAGGATCCAACAAGAATGAGAGGAGAGGATGAACCAGCAATGCTTGATCTGATATTTACCCTAAATGAGTGGGATATAAGGGAAGTCAAGATGGAAGCGCTCTTGGGAATGAGTGACCACAGTGTATTGAACTTTGAGTACCTGGTAGAGCTAGGAATTATCCCCCCCCAAAAAGAACTAGGAAACAAAAGGCTGGCATACCGCAAGGGAAATTATGAGGAGATGAGAAGCTTCCTAAGGGAAATACCTTGGGACACAGACCTCAGAGCTAAGTCTGTACAAGATATGATGGACTATGTTACCCAAAAGTGTCAGGAGGCAGTAAGCAGGTTCATCCCGGCCCAAAAGGAAAAATCCGAGAAGCAAAAGAAGAATCCATGGCATAATAGGGCATGTATGGAAGCAAAGAAACTGAACAAAAGGGCGTGGAGGAACTTACGAAATAACAGAACACCAGAAAGCAGAGAGAGATACCAGAGAACCAGGAATGAGTATGTCAGGGTGAGAAGAGAAGCAGAGAAAAGTTATGAAAATGATATAGCAAACAAAGCCAAGACCGAACCAAAGCTACTCCACAATCACATCAGAAGGAAAACAACAGTGAAAGAACAGGTAGTGAAACTTAGAACAGGCGAGGACAGGTATACAGAGAATGACAAAGAGGTGTGTGATGAACTCAACAAGAGGTTCCAAGAGGTCTTCACAACAGAACAAGGTGAGGTCACTGTGCTAGGAGAAAGGGAGGTAAACCAGGCGGCCTTGGAAGAGTTTGAAATTACGAAAGAGGAGGTCAAGAGACACCTGCTGGACCTGGATGTTAGAAAGGCTGTTCGTCCAGACGGGATCTCACCATGGGTACTGAAAGAGTGTGCAGAGGCACTTTGCTTGCCACTCTCCATAGTGTATAGTAGGTCACTGGAGACGGGAGACCTACCAGAAATATGGAAGACGGCGAATGTGGTCCCAATATACGAAAAGGGCGACAGGCAAGAGGCACTGAACTACAGGCCAGTGTCCTTAACTTGTATACCATGCAAGGTGATGGAGAAGATCGTGAGAAAAAAAACTGGTAGCACATCTGGAGAGAAGGGACTTCGTGACAAATCGACAACATGGGTTCAGGGAGGGTAAATCTTGCCTGACAGGCTTAATAGAATTCTATGACCAGGTAACACAGATTAAGCAAGAAAGAGAGGGCTGGGCGGACTGCATTTTCTTGGATTGTCGGAAAGCCTTTGACACAGTACCGCATAAGAGGGTGGTACATAAGCTGGAGAGACAGGCAGGTATAGCTGGTAAGGTGCTCCAGTGGATAAGGGAGTACCTAAGCAATAGGAAGCAGAGAGTTACGGTGAGGGGTAAGACCTCCGATTGCCGTGAAGTCACCAGTGGAGTCACACAGGGCTCTGTACTCGGTCCTATCTTGTTTCTGATATATGTAAATGATCTCCCGGAGGGTATAGATTCATTTCTCTCAATGTTTGCGGACGATGCCAAAATTATGAGAAGGATTAAGACAGAAGAGGACTGTTTGAGGCTTCAAGAAGACCTAGACAAACTGCAGGAATGGTCGAACAAGTGGTTGTTAGAGTTTAACCCAACCAAATGTAATATAATGAAGATAGGTGCAGGGAGCAGTAGGCCAAATACAAGGTATTATCTGGGAGAGGAAATTCTTCAGGAGTCAAAGAAAGAAAAAGACTTGGGAGTTGATATCACGCCAGACCTGTCTCCTGCAGCACATATCAAGAGGATAACAGCGGCATATGCCAGGCTGGCCAACATACGAACGGCATTCAGAAATTTGAGTAAAAAATCATTCAGAACTTTGTATACCACATATGTCAGGCCAATCCTGGAGTATGCAGCCCCAGCATGGAGTCCATATCTAAGCAAGGATAAGACTAAACTGGAAAAGGTTCAAAGATTTGCCACCAGACTAGTACCCGAGCTGAGAGGTATGAGCTACGAGGAGAGACTACGGGAATTAAACCTCACTACGCTGGAAGACAGAAGAGTTAGGGGGGACATGATCACCACATTCAAGATTCTCAAGGGAATTGATAGGGTAGATAAAGACAGGCTATTTAACACAAGGGGCACACACACTAGGGGACACAGGTGGAAACTGAGTGCCCAAATGAGCCACAGAGATATTAGAAAGAACCTTTTTAGTGTCAGAGTGGTTGACAAATGGAATGCATTAGGAAGTGATGTGGTGGAGGCTGACTCCATACACAGTTTCAAGTGTAGATATGATAGAGCCCAATAGGCTCAGGAATCTGTACACCTGTTGATTGACGGTTGAGAGGCGGAACCAAAGAGCCAGAGCTCAACCCCCACAAGCACAACTAGGTGAGTACACACACACACACACACACACACACACACACACACACACACACACACACACACACACACACACACACACACACACACACACACACACACACACACAGTCACACATACACACACACACACATACCACGGAGAGAGAGAGGTCACACACACTTAAATCATGGAGAGATCAATTGGGAAGCAAGGAATCCCCAGGCGTGGAGGAAACGTGGGGAGCGAAGTTAGTAGACGTTATAGACAGGAATTTCCTAACACAACATGTGAAGGAAGACACAAGGGAAACAGGAAGAAATACACTGAGCCTATTAGAACTGATTTTCATCCATAATGTAGAAGACATCGAGAATTTGGAACATGAAATACCACTAGGAGCCAGTGACCATTGTGTCCTAGTCTGTGACTACATGACGGAACTCAAAATAGTGACTAAAGGACAAGAGGTCCGGGAAAGGAGAGTTGATTACAGGAAAGGAGACAACAGGAGTATAAGGGACTACCTGGGAGAAGTGCAGTGGGAGGAAGAAATTAGAGAAAAACCGTGCAAGATATGATGAACCTAGTGATATGGAAATGCCAGGAGGCCGAAAAGAGAACTATACCAACTGTAAAGAAAAAAAGCAGGAGGGAATAGAAGACAACAGGATTAGATGTAACAGAGTTAGGAACGGTTACATTAACGTAAGAAGAGTATCGGAAAAAAAATATGAGAATGATATTGCGACCAAAGCGAAAAAGCAACCTAAATTACTACACAGTCATATAAGAAGAAAATGTCGGTGAACGACCAAGTGACAAGACTAAAGAAAACAGAGGGGGCATATACTGAAAGTGATAAGGAAATCTACGAGGCCCTGAATACCAGTTTTCATGGAGTGTTCACAACCGAGCCTGAGCAGCTCCCATTGTTAGAAGAGTTAACCCTAGATGAAAGACCATCAGATATAGAGGTGACAGCAGAGGAGGAAATGAAACAGTTGTCAACACTGGATCCAACTAAAGTGGATGGACCAGAGAAAGTATCACCGTGGATACTAAAAGAGGCAGCGCAGCCCCCCAACGTGCCTCTGGCAAGGATCTTTAATGAGTCACTTATGTCGGGAGAATTGCCCAATTGCTGGAAGAAGGCAAATGTCGTACCGATTTTCAAGAAAGGAGATAGGGAGGAGGCACTTAACTACAGACCCATATCACTGACACGCATCCCCTGTAAAATACTTGAAAGAATAATTAGGCTAAGACTTGTTATTCACCTGGAGAGCATTAGGTTTGTAAACAAACATCAACATGGGTTCTGGAAAGGGTATTCATGCCTAACAAACCTTTAGGAATTGTACGATAAAATAACAAGGATAAGGCAGGACATAGATATTGGACAGACTGCCTATTTCTAGTGTGACGATAATCTCTTTCAAGAGAGATTGAGCCTGCTCTTCCCTCCAAAGTACGTCCCATTAACAAATAATATAGAAGATATATCCAACAAATATCACCAAAACGTTTTGCCCAGAGAGCAAAACATATCCAGCACCGGCGCACCTGCTCGCCCCCCGCCACCATTAACCGGCAAACTGCTTGTCCATCGCCTGCCTGTCGCTGATTGGCTGGTGCCCGTCGCACCTGCCCCACCACCCGCCACCACGAGCCGATGTCTGAGCTACAGCGACCTAGGGAAAGCAGAATATCCTCGTGCTCCACAGAGTTGACACGTCTCATTGGTAGACTAAGCCTTGGCTTATGTGTACTAAGGGAGGTGGCAGCTTGAAGCCAATATTCCTGATTCATAATTTACTTTGCTATTATTCACTTGTCTTAACGTAACTTTTCATTTGCCAGTGATTATTCTTATTATTTTGTTTGTTGATTTATCTGTTACATTTTTATGCTCCATTTTATTCATGTCTTGCTTTTCTAACGTAATTAAAATTTCATTGTTAAATTTACTTGTGTTTTGTGTGTCTTCCCATTACCTTACCACAGACGAAAGTTCCAGCTTTTCTCGTTTTTTTTCTTTATGTGACGAGGCCATGCCCCAAGCTTTTGAAACAGCCGAACACCAACGCGTTACCGTCACACTAGACTGCCAAAAGGCCTTTAATACAGTACTTCACATGAGACTGCTACTCAAACTTGAGAGGCAGGCTGGATTAAGTGGAAAGGCCCTAGCATGGGTAAGGAATAGTCCTAACAGGAAGGAGCCAGAGGGTAATGGTAAGGGGCGAGAAGTCGGACTGGCAAACAGTAACAAGTGGAGTACCTCAAGGATCGGTGCTGGGACCAATCCTCTTTCTAATTAACGTAAATGATATGTTTACAGGAGTGGAATCTTACATGTCAATGTTTGCGGATGAAGCAAAATTAATGAGAAGAGTTGTGACAGACGAGGATTGTAGGATCCTCCAAGAGGACCTGAACAGGCTGCAGATATGGTCGGAGAAATGGCTACTGAGTTCAACACGAGTAAATGTAAAGTTATGGAAATTGGATCAGGTGATAGGAGACCAAAGGGACAGTGCACAATGAAGGGGAAGTGCCTACCTGTGACGATTCGAGAAAGAGACCTGGGAGTGGACGCAACACCTAATCTAACTCCTGAGGCACATATAAATAGGATAATGACAGCAGCGTACTCTACACTGGCGAAAGATAGAACATCATTCAGAAACCTAAATGAGTAGGCTTTTAGGGCGCTTTACACTGCCTATGTGAGACCGGTCTTAGAGTATGCTGCACCATCATGGAGTCCCCAACTGAAGAAACACATAAGGAAACTGGAAAAGTTTCAGAAGTTTGCGACGAGGCTCGTCCCAGAGTTACGAGGGATGGGGTATGGAGAGCGCCTAAAGGAACTGAACCTTACGACACTAGAAAAAAGAATGGAGAGGAAGGATATTATAGGAACGTATAAAATATTCAGGGTAATTGACAGAGTGGAAATAGATGGAATGTTCACACGTATCATTAACAGAACGAGGGGACATGGGTGGAAGCTGGAAACTCAGATGAGTCACAGAGATGTTAGGAAGTTTTCTTTTAGCGAGAGAGTAGTGGAAAAATGGAATGAACTTAAGGAGCAGGTTGTGGAAGCAAAGTCTAATCATAATTTTAAAACTAGATATGATAGGGAAATGGGACAGGAGTCATTGCTGTAAACAACCGATGGCTAGAAAGGCGGGATCCAAGAGTCAATGCCCATGATCCTGCAGGCACAAATAGGTGAGTACAAATAGATGAGTACACACACACACACACAGGGGGCCGGTGATACTGTGGTCCCGGGTTCGATTCTGGGCGCCGGCGAAAAATAATTGGCAGAGTTTCTTTCACCCTAATACCACTGTTACCTAACAGTAAATAGGTACCTGGGAGTTAGTCAGCTGTCACGGGCTGCTTCCTGGTGTGTGCGTACTTACCTAGTTATCTAGTTACTTACCTAGTTTTGCTTGCAGGGGTTGAGCTCTGGCTTTTTGATCCCGCCTCTCAACTGTCAATCAACTAATGTACAGGTTCCTGAGTGTACTGGGCTCTATCATATCTACACTTGAAGCTGTGTATGGTGTCAGCCTCCACCACATCACTTCCTAATGCATTCCATTTGTCTACTACTCTGACACTGAAAAAAATCTTTCTAACGTCTCTATGGCTCATCTGGGCACTCAATTTCCACCTGTGTCCCATAGAGCATGTGCACCTTGTGTTAAAAACATCGAGAGTAATGAGTCTATACCCTTCAGGAGATCATTTACGTATATCAGAAACAGCATAGATCCGAGTACAGAGCCCTGTGGGACTCCACTGGTGACTTCACGCCAATCTGAGGTCTCACCCCTCACTGTAACTCTCCGCTTCCAGTTGCTTAGGTACTCCCTTACCCACTGGAGCGCCCTACCAGTTGCCCCTGCCTGTTTCTCCAGCTTATACATCAGCCGTACTGTGTCAAAGGCTTTCCAACAGTCAAAAAAAATGCAGTCTGCCCATCTTTCTCTTTCTTGTTTAATCTTTGTCACCTGATCGTAGAATTCTATTAAGCCTGTAAGGCAAGATTTACCCTCCCTGAACCCATGTTGATGGGTTGTCACGAAGTCCCTTCTCTCCAGATGTGTTACTAGGTTTTTTCTCACAATCTTCTCCATCACCTTGCATGTTATACAAGTCAAGGACACTGGCCTATAGTTCAGTGCCTCTTGTCTGTCACCCTTTTTGTATATTGGGACTACATTAGCAGTCTTCCATATTTCTCGTAGGTCTCCCGTTTCCAGTGACCTACTATACATTATGGAGAAGGGCAAACAAAGTGCTCCTGCACACTCTTTCAATACCCATGGTGAGATTCTGTCCGACCCAACAGCCTTTCTCACGTCCAGCTCCAATAGGTGCCTCTATTGGAGCACTTTGCTGCCACCTCTCCTAGCGCCGTGACCTCTCCTTGTTCTATTGTAAAGACCTCCTGGAACCTTTTGTTGAGTTCTTCACACACCTCTTTGTCATTCTCTGTGTACCTGTCCTCACCCACCCTAAGTTTCATCGCCTGTTCCTTCACTGTTGTCTTCCTCCTGATGTGACTGTGTAGTAGCTTTGGTTCGGTCTTGGCTTTATTAGCTATATCATTTTCATACCTTTTCTCAGCTGGTCTTCTCACACTAACATACTTGTTCCTGGTTCTCTGGTATCTCTCTCTACTTTCTGGTGTTCTGTTATTACGGAAGTTCCTCAATGCCCTTTTGTTCAGCTCCTTTGCTTTCATACATTCCCTATTAAACCACAGATTCTTCTTTTGCTTCTCGATTTTTTCCTGTCGGGCTGGGACATACCTGCTTACAGCCACCTGACACTTTTGGGTGACATAGTCCATCATGTCTTGTACGGACTTGGTTCTGAGTTCTGTGTCCCATGGTATATCCCTTAAGAATTTATTCATCTCCTCATAGTTTCCCTTTCGGTACGCTAGCCCTGTGTTTCCCAGTTCGTTATGGGGGAGAAAATTCCTAGCTCAACCAGGTACTCAAAGCTCAATACACTATGATCACTCATTCCCAAGGGGGCTTCCAACTTAACTTTCCTTATATCCGACTCATTTAGGGTAAATATCAGATCAAGGAAGGCTGGTTCATCCCCTCCTCTCATTCTTGTCGGTCTCTTGACGTGTTGACTTAGAAAGTTTCTTTCATGAAAGTGTGTGTGTGTGTGTGTGTGTGTGTGTGTGTGTGTGTGTGTGTGTGTGTGTGTGTGTGTGTGTGTGTGTGTGTGTGTGTGTGTGTTTGGGTGTGTTTGTGTGTTTGTGTGTGTGTGTGTGTGTGTGTGTGTGTGTGTGTGTGTGTGTGTGTGTGTGTGTGTGTGTGTGTGTGTGTGTGTTATTCTTGTGTGTGTGTGTGTGTGTGTGTGTGTGTGTGTGTGTGTGTGTGTGTGTGTGTGTGTTTGTGTGTGTGTGTGTGTGTGTGTGTGTGTGTGTGTGTGTGTGTGTGTGTGTGTGTGTGTGTGTGTGTGTGTGTGTGTGTGTGTGTGTGTGTGTGTGTGTGTGTGTGTGTATAGTGTAGTGTGGAGAAAAAAATAGTAGTTGGTAACAGTTGATTGACAGTTCAGAGGCAGGCCGAAAGAGCAGAGCTCAACCCCCACAATCACAACTAGGTGAATACAACTAGATGAATACACACACACACACAAAATGTGGTGGAGGCTGACTCCATACACAGTTTCAAATGTAGATATGATGGAGCCCAATTGGCTCAGGTTCCTGTACATCAGCTGATTGACAGTTGAGAGGCGGGACCAAAGAGTCGGAGCTCAACCCCCACAAGCACAACTAGGTAAGTACACATACACGCAGAAGTGTAAGGAGGCAGCAGACAAGTTTATCCAAAAAGGAAAAAAAATAAATTCAGATGAGAAACCCATAGTTTAATCAGAGATGTAAGCTATAAAGCAACTAAGTAAAAGAGCATGGAGAAACAGTAGAAATAACAGGACACTTGAGAGCAGAGAAGGATACCAGAGAGCCAAGAATGAGTACGTCAGGGTGAGAAGGGAGGCTGGAGAGCAATATGAAAAAGAAATAGCAAGTAAGGCAAAGACTCAACCTAAATTGTTGCACAGCCACATCAGGATAAAAACAACAGTGAAGGAACAGGTAATGAAACTGTGGACAAGGGCAGACAGATTCTCTACGAACGACAAAGAAGTGTGAGAGGAACTGAATAAGAAATTCCAGGAGATCTTCATATTAGAGCAAGGAGAAGTTCCAGAGATCAGAGAAGGAATATTTAACCAGGCACCACTAGAGAAGTTTGGGATTACCTGTAGGGATGTAAGGAAGCTTTTGCTAGAGTTGGATGTGACAAAGACTATAAGCCAGGATGGAATATCACTATGGATACTAAAGGAAGGCGCAGAAGCACTGTGCCTGCCACTCTCCAAGGGGAATACCAAATCACTGGTAACAGGTGAACTGCCACAAATTTGGAAGACGGCAAATGTAGTCCCGATATACATGAAGGGGGATAGACAGGAGGCACTGAACTACAGGCCAGTGTCCCTTACTTGTATACTATGCAAGTTGATGCAGAAGATTGTGCGAAAAAAACCTAGTGGAACATCTGGAACGAAGAAATTTTATGACACAACATCAACATGGGTTCTGGGATGGCAAGTTATGCCTCACAGGATTAACTGAATTCTACGAAGTACCACACAAGAGACTAGTAAAAAAGCTGCAGATGCAGGTGGGAGTGAAAGAGAAGGTACTCTATTGGATAAGGGAGTACCTAAGCAACAGAAAATAGCGTCATTGTGAGGGGTGAGGCCTCAGATTGGCGAGGCGTCACCAGTAGAGTCCCGAAGGGTTTAGTCCTTGGACCTATACTGTTTCTAATATATGTAAATGATCTCCCAGAGGGGCATAGAATCGTTCCTCTCATTATTTGCTGATGATGCAAAAATGATGAGGAGGATTAAGACGGAGGTAGATAGTATGAGGCTACAAGATGACTTAGACAAACTGAATGAATGGTCCAACAAATGGCTACTAAAGTTCAGCACGAGTAAATGTAAGGTAATGAAACTAGGCGGTGGAAACAGGAGGCCAAACACGGGATACCGAATGGGAGATGAAGTCCTTCATGAAACAAACACCGAAAGATCTAGGAGTTGATATCACACCAAACCTGTCTCCTGAAGCCCGCATAAAAAGAGTAACATCTGCGGCGTATGCGAGCCTGGCTAACATTAGAACTGCCTTCAGGAACCTGTGTAAGGAATCATTCAGAATCTTGTATACCACATATGTAAGACCAATCTTGGAGTATGCGGCCTCAGAATGAATCCCGTACATTGTCAAACACAAGACAAAGCTTGAAAAAGTTCAGAGGTATGCCACTAGGCTAGTCCCAGAACTAAGAGGCATGAGTTACGAGGAAAGGCTGCGGGAAATGTATCTCACAACACTGGAAGACAAGGGAGTAAGGGGAGACTTGATAACTACCTACAAAATTCTCAGAGGAATTGACAGGGTAGATAAAGATAAACTGTTTAACACGGGTGGTACGCGAACAAGGGGACACAGGTGGAAAATGAGTATCCAAATGAGCCACAGGGACGTTAGAAAGAGCTTTTTCAGTGTCAGAGTAGTTAACAGGTGGAATGCTTTAAAGAGTGATGTGGTGGAGGCTGACTCCATACACAGTTTCAAATGTAGATATGACAGAGCCAAATAGGCTCAGGATTCCGTTCACCAGTTGATTGATGGTTGAGAGCCGGGACCAAAGAGCCAGAGCTCACTCACCGCAAGCACAACTAGGTGAGTACAACTAGGTAAGTACACACACACACACACATACACACACACACACACACACACACACACACACACACACACACACACACACACACACACACACACACACACACACACACACACACACATGCGGATGATTTGCGGATGACGCAAAATTAATGAGAAGAGTTGTGACAGACGAGGATTGTAGGATCCTCCAAGAGGACTTAAACAGGTTGCAGAGATGGTCAGAGAAATGGCTACTGGAGTTTAACACCAGTAAATGTAAAGTTATGGAAATGGGATCAGGTGACAGGAGACCAAAGGGACAGTACACAATGAAGGGGAACAGCCTACCTGTAACGATTCGATAAAGAGACCTGGGAGTGGATGTGACACCTAATCTAACTCCTGAGGCACATATAAATAGGATAACGACAGCAGCGTACTCTACACTGGCGAAAATTAGAACTTCATTCAGAAACCTAAATGAGGGGGCTTTTAGGGCGCTTTACACTGCCTACGTGAGACCCGTCTTAGAGTATGCCACGCCATCATGGAGCCCCCACCTGAAGAAACACATAAAGAAACTGGAGAAGGTTCAGAGGTTTGCGACGAGGCTTGTCCCAGAGTTACGAGGGATGGGATATGAAGAGCGTCTGAAGGAACTGAACCTTACGACACTAGAGAAAAGAAGGGAGAGAGGAGATATGATAGGGACATATAAAATACTCAGGGGAATTGACAGTGGAAATAGATGAAATGTTCACACATAATAATAACAGAACGAGGGGACATGGGTGGAAACTGGAAACTCAGATGAGTCACAGAGATGTTAGGAAGTTTTCTTTTAGCGTGAGAGTAGTGGAAAAATGGAATGCACTTGGGGAACAGGTTGTGGAAGCAAATACTATTCATACTTTAAAAACTAGGTATGATAGGGAAATGGGACAGGAGTCATTGCTGTAAACAACCGATAGCTGGAAAGGCGGGATCCAAGAGTCAATGCTCGATCCTGCAAGCACAAATAGGTGAGTACAAATAGGTGAGTACACACACACACACACACTTGAGTGGACAGCGCGCAGGATTCGTAATTCTGTGGCCCGGGTTCGATTTCCGGAGCAGGAAGAAACAAATGGGCCAAGTTTCTTTCACCCTGAATGCCCCTGTTACCTAGCAGTAAATAGGTTCCTGGGAGTTAGACAATTGTTACGGAGCTGCTTCCTGGGGGGTGTGTGAGAAGAAAAAAATTAGTAGTTAGTAGTTAGTAACAGTTGATTGACAGTTGCGAGGCGGCCTGAAAGAGCAAAGCTGAACCCCTGCAAGTACAACTAGGTGAATACACACACACACACATACATTGGGTCCAAGAGCAAATAGCTCTATTCTGCTGGCACAAATATTCTGCTGGCACAAATATTCTGCTGGCACAAATATTCTGCTGGCACAAATAGTAAATTAGTAAATGCAGGGAAAGAGAGAGTGGGGAGGGTGGGGTCCCTGGTGAAGGATCGACAGGAATACTCATCTGAGAACACAATGTCGCCTCTAAACCGAGAGGATGAAACTGTTGCAACCAACAATCAAGAGCCGGCTAATCTCCTGGCAAACTACTTTACTGCCAAGATGCCTGACCTGTTGGCTCCACCTCTCACGCGCCTCTTCCAACTCTGCCTGGCTCAAGGAAGGCTGCCCTCGTTGTGGAAGAAGGCAGTTGTTTTCCAGTACACAAAGAGAAGAGGCTGCAATGGTTGGTAACTACAGACCAGTGTCACTACTCTCCAGTAGTAGCAAAATTCTAAAATCATTACTCGCTCAGCAAATTATATTTTTTTTATCATCATCGGCTAATATGTGATCGTATGGTTTTAGAAAAGGCGGATCTTTTGCTAAATCTCTCCACTATGTGGCATCAGTCACTGGATGAGTCCAAGATCAGCTGTGTTGTTGCTTTAGACATGACAGGAGCCTTTGATCGGGTCTGGCACTCTGGATTAGTAGTGAAGCTTCAAGCACTAAGCATCTCAGCCTCCATTTTAGAATTAATAAAAGACCGGACTCAAAGGGTAGTCCTCAAAGGAGCAAAATGCGATAGCCACTCAATTGGTGCCAGCGTTCCACAGGGTAGTGTGCTTCGTCCCTCTGCTGTGCAATGTTTACTTCAACGATCTACTTCATGTCATTCCCGAAGCTCAGGCCTTTGCTGGTGATTGCACTCTAACCTTCACATACAGAAAGGAAGAAATGCCAACTGCTGCAAGACTCATCAATCATCAACTTTCAGCGATTTCTACCTGGGGTAGGGATGTTAGGTCACATTTGCGGCTGAGAAGGCACAAGGGATGATGCACATGGCAAATCGGAGAGGCTCGCAAATGGGTGACAAAACCCCTGGTGTTCACAGATGAAATTGACATCTTGGTAATGAAGTTCGACTCTTCAATGACAATGAAGAGTCACGTGGTTAACCTAGCTCAAAAGAGAGCCAGGAAACTTACAGTCCTTCAGCGCATCTCACACTTACACAGCAAGGGATGCAAAACATTATATGAATCACAAGTTCGCTCCCATCTAGGGTATGTAGCTCTTTCCTGGATCGCCTGTCCCCCCACCCCCTCCATTATTCATCAAACTGTTGGACAAAGTGGAGAGACGGCCAAGAAGGCTTATCTCCAGTCTTGACCAAGTCTGGTGAGAACGGTCTGAACATCAGAGCCTGCAACACCGTCAGGATGTCGGTGGTCTTACTATTATGTACAAGTCCAACATCTTCAAAGTTCTGCACCTGACCCAACTCGGCGGAGTACCAGTAATTGCCACCCGTAGCACCAGGTACTCAACCTTCAACAGTCTCGTGCTGGTTGTGCCTTTCTCAAGAACATCACAACAACAGTGATTATTCACTCCGAGGCTGACTCACATCTGGAACTTGTTCGCTCAACAAATTGATATAAAGGAGATCAGGTCCACTGATGACATAAAGGCTCTGGTACACAGATGGCTACAGGCTCATCCTGTTCCTTATATGATTGTTACCTAATGTTGTTAATGAATAAAGGCTATTCCTACTGATGCATATAACAAACTCATGAAATAAATGGGCCTCTAGGAGTAGGTTTAACTTAGCTGAGGTATGATTACAGCTCTTGCAGTTTCGCCAGATTCCTTATATGATAGCTCCCTATGTGATAGATTTAAAGTACATTCTCATGAAATAAATGAGTTTTTAAGAGCAGGCTTCAGATGAGCTGAGGTAGGATAACAGCTCTTGCTTGCAGTTTCACAAGGTACGTCATTTAACAGCCCTTATGAACCCCAGTCGTAGTTTAAAAACCAAAACAAAAAATAGCTATTAAATACATCTTGCTACAATTATGAGTGGAACACTTACCTAATACATGTTGGTGAGGTGCAGTGGTAGAGTGTGAGAGCAAGACAAGAGTGTGTGTGTGACCACGGGCTGTGTGGCGGCGTCTGGAGCGGCGGCGGCGCGTCACCCGCAGCTCCGCCGGCCGCCTACACTTACCAAACACTCCATTATCCTTCACTTTATATTTCTATAAACATGTAACATAAGTATTACATTCAGAAATATTACGCATATGTCTACGACATTTATAATGATACAATTTAGTAAAACATTCAATAATACTTAACCTATTATAACTGTTAAAATATAAATGTACCTAAAGAAGTGTTAGTTTGGTGGGTGCACAGCGTATCTTAGTCCTGTACTGGACGCGGTCTGTCTCACGGTCCTGGCCACATACGTGTGTGGATATCTTACACACTCATAAACATCCATATATTTATATAACGTTAGTGGGGGACCTGGCGTTGCCCGAGTCTGTCTCCCATCTGCCCATTCGCCTATCTCTGTTTATCTACCTATTCATCTATCAATCCATCCACCTATCAATCTATATATCTATAGCCATCCATCAATTCATCTATTCCTCCATGGATACATCCACCAATCTTTCCATCTTTCTGTTCATCTATCTGTCACATCTATCCAACTATCAATTCATCAATCTATCTATTCAGCTATATCCATCCATGAATTCATCTATTCCTCCATGTATATATCTATCTATCTACCCATCTTTCTATTCATCTATCTGTTAACGTCTATCCATTCTTCTATTTCAAAATCAATCTATCTATCCATCCAACATTTTTGTCATCCATATATCCATCTATTTATCTACCTATACATCTATTTGTCAATCTATCCATCCGTCTAGTCATCTACCTATCCCTTACCTTACCTTGAGGTTACCTTGAGGTGATTCCGGGGCTTAGCGTCCCCGCGGCCCGGTCGTCGACCAGGCCTCCTGGTTGCTGGACTGATCAACCACGCTGTTGGACGCGGCTGCTCGCAGCCTGACGTATGAGTCATAGCCTGGTTGATCAGGTATCCTTTGGAGGTGCTTATCCAGTTCTCTCTTGAACACTGTGAGGGGTCGGCCAGTTATGCCCCTTATGTGTAGTGGAAGCGTGTTGAACAGTCTCGGGCCTCTGATGTTGATAGAGTTCTCTCTCAGAGTACCTGTTGCACCTCCGCTTTTCAACGGGGGTATTCTGCACATCCTGCCATGTCTTCTGGTCTCATGTGATGTTATTTCTGTGTGCAGGTTTGGGACCAGCCCCTCTAACATTTTCCACGTGTAAATTATTATATATCTCTCCCGCCTGCGCTCAAGGGAGTACAGATTTAGGCTCTTTAGTCGGTCCCAATAGTTTAGGTGTTTTACTGAGTGAATTCTAGCAGTATAGGATCTCTGCACGCTCTCCAGGTCGGCAATTTCTCCAGCTTTGAAAGGGTCTGTCATTGTGCAGCAGTACTCCACTCTAGAGAGCACAAGCGTTTTGAAAAGTGTCATCATCGGTATAGCATCTCTAGTGTGAAAAGTTCTTGTTATCCAACCTGTCATTTTTCTTGCAGTTGTGACGGCTACTTTATTGTGTTGTATAAAGGTAAGGTCTTCCGACATGAGTACACCCAGATCCTTTACATTGCCTTTTCGTTCTGTTATGATTTGCCTGAGTTTTGTACGTGGTTTCCGTTTTTATATTTTCATTTTTTCCATAGCGCATGAGCTGGAACTTATCTTCGTTAAACACCATATTATTTTCTGTAGCCCATAGAAAGACCTGATCTACATCTGACTGGAGGTTTTCCGTGTCCTCTATGTTGCCTACTCTCATGAAGATCCTAGTGTCATCTGCAAAGGATGATACAGTGCTATAGGTTGTGTTCTTGTCTATGTCCGGTATGAGGATGAGAAAAAGTACTGGAGCAAGCACAGTACCCTGGGGGACTGAGCTCTTCACGGTTGATGGGCTGGATTTTATTTTGTTGACTATTACACATTGGGTTCTGTTGGTCAGGAAATTGTAGATCCATCTGCCTATTTTTCCGGTAATTTCTTTTGAACGCATTTTATGTGCAATAACGCCATGGTCACATTTATCAAAAGCTTCCTTTACCCTTCATCTATGTCTGTATTTATATATCTATCCATATACCAACCATATATTTTTCTATCCATCTATCTGTGCAGCCATCTGTCCATCACTATATATCCATCTAACTTTCTATCTACCCATTTAGCTTTCTATCTATTTATCTAGCCATGCACTAACTCACCTTTCTATCCATCCAACTATCTATCTATTTTGCATGAATGTAAAAATATCAATCTTATGTATTCTCACCAACTCATTGTACCTTCTTGCAAATAAATCTTTATTATTATTATTATTGATATCTATATACCTCTTCGTCTATCCATCCATCCATCTACTCGTCTGTCGACTGTCTATCTGTGTTTCTCTTCTTCTGTGTGTCGGTCTGTCTGTGTCTATCTACTTGAAGATAACCTAAACGTAGAATATACACTTATAAAAGGGTATATAATCTCGGTGTTCATATCTGGTGATAACATCTTACTGCTGAGGTTGTTGTTGTTGTTGTTGTTGTTGTTATTGTTGGTTGGTTGATTTAGGGGCGACGATGATTAAGGGATCGGATGCACCCCGGCGTACCCGTGAAGGATGCACCCCGGCGTACCCGTGAAGGATGCACCCCGGCGTACCCGTGAAGGGTTAGACGAAACTTATTTGCGAAATGAAGGTATTCATTTATGAATACTTGAAATGAATGAAAATTAAATGAAAGTATTCCTTTTGGCGGAATCAAAGTATTCTTAACGTTAGCTTTTGATTCATAGAAATTGGTCATAATAAGAGTATGAGAAAACGGAAAAATATAAACCGTAAACTATTTTTTGTCTTATTTTACGTCTATTTTATTTTTAGATTTGTATTATCAAGCTCAGATAAAAAGGAAGAAGACAGGTCCCTGTTAATGGTCCCTTCATTTGTCCTTGATGATTGTATCAAGCTCAACCTTAAAATTCAGTTGTGTTTTTTGGCATTTACGGGTTCAGCGGGTAGGCAGTTCCTTAGATTATAATCCTGTAGATGCAAAAGCATCTCCGATTTTCAGTGCTACATTGTGGCTTGTTGAGCTTGAAACCGTTGTTCCTTGTTTGTGTTACATCTGACCTTTTAAATGGTGAACATTCTAATTATAAACTATGTGAACAAGAACTAGGACATAGTAGTTTCAAAGTGTTATACGATAAAGAGCACTTGGAAGACGGGACACCACGAGCGTACCTCTCCTCCTGTAATTACAATTAGGAAATTACACTCTCCAACAATACTTAAAGGTGGACAGTAGAGCAACGGTCTCGCTTCATGCAGGTCAGCGTTCAATCCCCGACCGTCCAAGTGCTTGGGCACCATTCCTTCCCCCCGTCACATCCCCAATCACTATCCCGATCCCTTCCAAGTGCTATATATTCATAATGGCTTGACGTTTTCTCCTGATAGTTCCCTTCCCTTCCAACACTATATCTGTGAGTGCCATGTTATCAGTGACTTCAGAGCAAATGGTATGACGTACGTTGACCTCTGTAATCACTTCATCCACTCAGGAATATTGGAAGACATTCTTGTGCTGTACAACAGTGGTGGTGGAGGCTAATATATGAGCCGCACATGTCATGTTCTCGGCTTGGAAGAAAACTCTGCATTTGATTGGGACTCGTTTATTAAATAATGTTATTTAATATTAATTAAAATTATTAATTAATCGTAATATATATTACAATTATTATTAGTTCAGTTACTTGCATGTACCTAGCAATCGTACATTTTTCCAATAACTCGTTTGTGCAGTATGAATTTAATCTATATAAATAAAAATGTAAATGTTCGTTTGTTCAAAATCGCTAATCTCCGAAAGTTCTTCACCGATTGCTTTGAAATTTTGATACAACGTTGCATTCAAATAGGCGCATGTTTTTATATACTTACTATATACATGCCTCACCTGGGACAGGAAAAAACATGTTTTTTTTGAAAGACGCCGCCATCTGTTGGACGTAAGAGCAACACACGCTGTAATCTCCGAAAGTTCTTCACCAATTGCTTTGAAATTTTGACATAATGTTCCTTTCGAATTGGCGTGTGTTTTGATGTACCTACTATCAAGATGCCACACCTGTGAAGGGCAAAAACATGTTTTTGTTTTTTAAAATAGCGCCATCTGTTGCATGTAATAGCAACACAGGTTGAATAAAATATGTTACGATTCCATTTCAATGTTTCCGATTGCATTGATAAATTGATTTTTTATAGATTTCCATTTATTTTCATTTTGATTTAATTATTTTGTGTGACATTGCATTGGAATTGAGCTGTGTTGTTCATCATACCTTTCATATCGTGGGTATAGTTTATTTTTTTATTTTTCATTGTTTTTATATCATGTTATTCTTATTTTTCAGATCAATTGGCGGTGGAATTGAGCTGTGTCGATTGATTTGTGTTTTAAACCAAATATTTTGTTAGTATTCTTTTTTTTTTAAACAAGAAAATGGATAACTTGTATATTTCACAGCTGCAAATGTGCAACAAATAGCTATGAATCCACCGGCTAAAACGTTAACTGCTTTCTTAACGTAATGTCAAAATGACGCATTTGCGAAAACACAGTTGTATTCGGAAGTGCCTCCGTATTACACATGGAATGCGAGAAGAAAATCATTTGAACGACGCAAACGAGGAGAGGGAGTCGACGAACAACCTGGCATATTCAAGTAAACTATGATAGGCAGACTGGACACCGTGCTTCCCAATCAAGATGAATGATTCTTTCTTCGCATGCTGTTGGTAAATGTGCCCGGTCCAACGTCTTCCCAGCAATTGAGATTTGTCAACGGCGGTACACATGCCACTTTCCGTAGTGCATGTCGAGGTTTGTATTTACTGAAGAACGACCGACACTGTGATGTATGCATTAATGACGCGTCCAACACGTCACATCCAAATCAAATTCGTTCATTGTTCGCAATCATATTGACCGCCTGCTCTCCCTCATCTCCAACAGAGTCATGGGAGAAATATAAATCGCACTTAGTTGATGTACGTGCAATCAAATATTCCTAAGCTAACGCTTGAGCGAAAAGGCATTTACGATCAAATAATTCAAACTGTCAATAACGGGTTTGGAGAAATCTTCTTAGATGCACCAGGAGGAACTGGTAAAACCTTCCAAATTAGATTGATTCTGGCAGCATTTCGATCCCAAAATGGCATAACCTTAGCTCTTGCATCATCCGGAATAGCTGCGACATTGCTACCAGGTGGAAGAACTGCTACTTCAGCTTTGAAATTGACATTGAACATGCAATTCATTGAAACTCCCACGTGCAACATTTACAAAGCATCCGGCATGGGAAAAGTATTGCAGAAATGCAAACTTATTGTATAGGATGAATGCACAATGGACTACAAAAAATCGCTCGAGGCTCTTGATCGACCATTGCAAGATTTGCGTGGAAACATCAGACCATTTGGGAGTGCATTAATATTGCTTGCAGGAGATTTCAGGCAAACATTACCTGTAATTCCTCGATAGACACCAGCGGACGAAATAAATGCTTGCCTGAAATGCTGAACTTTGTGGCGCCACGTAAAGAGTTAAAATTAACTACACATGTGCGTGTCCAGCTGCACAACGATCCACCAGCTGAGATATTCTCACATCAATTGCTGAAAATTGGGAACGGAAACATGCCGGTTGATCTGACCTCAGGACGAATTTCATTGCCTCATAACTTCTGCAATTTAGTGACGTCAAAGGAGGAATTGGTTAAAAAAATTGTCCCAATGTTCAGACCAATTATAAGAATCACAATTGGCTGAGTGAACGAGCTATTCTATCGACCAAGAACAAAGACGTCTACGAACTTAGCAATATTATTCAGTCTTGCATTCAAAGCGAGGAAGTCACATACAAGTCCGTCGACATTGATGTGGAAGCAGATGAAGCGGTTAATTATCCAACATAATTTTTTAATTCACTCAATCTGCCAGGGATACCATCACATGTACGGCAATTGAAAATCGGCGTGCCAATTATCATGTTGCAAAATATCAATCAGCTAAAGCTTTGCAACGTCACATGGCTTGCAGTACAAAAATTAATCAGCAACGTCGTAGAAGCAACAATCTTGACAGGACCTTTCAAAGGTCAAGATGTCCTCCTTCCTCGCATTCCTATGATTCCAATAGATATGCCACTTCACTTTAAGAGATTGTAATTTTCAATTCGATTGGTGTTTGCAATCACCATCAACAAAGCTCAGGGCCAATCTTTAGAATTGTGCAGTTTATATCTAGACACGGATTGCTTCACACATGGACAATTATATGTTGCATGTTCTAGAGTCGGCAAATCAGACAATCTCTATATCTCCCCAGACAATGGAACAACAAAAAGTATTGTATACCCACAAGCATTGTGAAATAAAACATATTAGAAACGTGCACTTTCTCCTTTCTTTCTTTTCCGTTTAAACAGACTGAGCCACAGCAACGCGTGGCGGGTACAGCTAGTTTTTAAATAAACATTAATCTTAGTTTTAATTAATTATGGGTTAAATGAGTTACAGAAGTTAACTAAGCTATGTAAACTAAGGCTACTGCCAGAAGTGTAATGCCTGCTAAGTGAGTACCCGAGGGAGGGAAGGAAATATCAAGGGAAAGCGCCAAGCCAACACGACTATAGAGCACTTGGAAGGGGTCAAAATAAGGATTTGTGATGGGACGGGGTGGGGAGGGATGGTGCCCAACTACTTGGACGGGCGGGGATTGAACGCCGACTTGCATGAAGCGAGACCGTCGCTCGCTCAACCCAGCCCAAGTGGTTGGGCACCATCCCTCCCCACACCGTCCCATCCCAAATCCTTATCCTGACCCCTTCCCAGTGCTGTATAGTCGTAATGGCTTGGCGCTTTCCCCCCTGATAATTCTCTCTCTCTCCCACTTGGGCTGGACGGTAGAGTGACAATCTCGCTTCATGCGGATCGGCGTTCAATCCCCGACCATCCAAGTGTTTGGGCACCATTCCTTCCCTCCCCCCGTCCCATCACAAATCCTTATCCTGACCCCTTCCAAGAGCTATATATATAGTCATAATGGCTTGGCGCTTTCCCCCTGATAGTTCCCTTCCCTTCCCCTTTCTTACTAAGAGTGTGTAAGAGAAAGTCAATGTGTTGTTCGTGATAAGAGAGATAAGAGAGGAGTTTGTCAAGTTGTTGGTCTTGTAAACATTTCCAAAAGACATTGAGGACAGAAATGTTAGTACTGTCATGGAGACTTTCGCTGGTATTAAAATCTTCCCATCGAATGTTAAGTACCCGTCTAAGTGCTCTGTGTGGAATGTTAAGTACCCGTCTAAGTGCTCTGTGTGTAATTCTCTGAAGTTTTAGTTTATGAGTGTGGGTGCGGCTACGGAAAGAATAAGTAGTGCATATGTTAGAAGAGGTCTAATAAGTGCTTCATAGAGGCGCATTTTTGTATTAGGGTTTGTAACTCGAAGTCTGTATAATTTATTCAAGACCTGGAGAGCTATTGCATGTTTCTCTGCAATGTGTGTGTGAAAGCGTAGTTGTCGATCAAGTGTGAGACCAAGAACTGTGGTGGAAGGAGATACAGAAATGTTAGTAGGATTAGGAGCGAGTGAACACAGCTCAATAGGAATAGGACGTGCAGTTCTTGTACAGAAAAAGTAGGTGATTTTGGATTTGTTGAAGTTGGTTTTAATACGCCAGTCATACTCCCATTCTGTCATAGCATCGAGTTCTTCTTGTGTTTTCTGTGATAAAGTGTCAATGGAGTAGCTGGTGACATGGTGAGAGACATCATCAGCATAGCAGATAGTTAATTAAGTGCCATGAATAGGATCAGGAACGTCGTTGATGTATCAGCCGCACATTTATTTGTGCGGCTGTAAAGTGTCGGGGTAAGTAAAGTGTCGGGGCATGTAAAGTGTCGGGGTAAGTAAAGTGTCGGGGTAAGTAAAGTGTCGGGGTAAGTAAAGTGTCGGGGCATGTAAAGTGTCGGGGCATGTAAAGTGTCGGGGTAAGTAAAGTGTCGGGGTAAGTAAAGTGTCGGGGTAAGTAAAGTGTCGGGGCATGTAAAGTGTCGGGGCATGTAAAGTGTCGGGGCATGTAAAGTGTCGGGGTAAGTAAAGTGTCGGGGCAAGAACAGAGCCTTGGAAAACACCAGCATGTAAGTTGAAGTAGTCAGACTGTTGTCGGAGGAACTTAATCCTCATTGTCTTATTGTCTAAGTATTTAGAAAGAAGTTAAGTGGTGATAAGGGGGAAGATTAAAGTTATTGCATAGTTTGAATTATAGGCCGTCATGGCAAACAGTGTGAAAAGCTTATTCTCAATGTCCTTGGTGATGAGTGCAGTCTTGATGGTGATGGCAGTCTGCAGATGAGGTGATGGTTGATGCAGATGTAATTAGTCATGATATTTAAGGCGACATGTGTCGACCAGTTAGGCCGAAAGCCAAACTGTTTGTTAGTGAATAAGTCAATGTTTTCCAGGTGTGTTCCCATTCTCATGTTGACTAGTCTTTCAAAGACTTTACGAAGTGTCTCTAGAAGACTGACGGGTCTGTAATTTTTTGGGTCAATGTCAGGTTGTGCAGGTTTTGGAATGAGGATATCAGTGACAGATTTGATGGTGAGGGGAAAATAACCAGATGCAACAGAGGCGTTCAATAAGTTAGTGTGGGGCAGCAATGATGGAGTCAGGCAGTTGTCGAAGGGTAGGACTAATGCCAGACGTACCAGGGGCTCTGCGACGAGTGCCCATGAGAGCTGTCTTGACATCAGCTGGAGTCTGTAAGTCAGTGCGTGAGTTAAGGTTGTCAAGATAGATGAAGTCGTTCATGTCTGTTACGGTGCACCCAGTCTTCAACTTCTTCAATGTTGGGGAGGGCAGTTAGTTCAGGAGGATGTGAAGGAAAATGCTTTCCCAATGATGTTTGATAACTATAAGTACTTCATCTGGTTCAGTGATTTTATTGTTTTTAGTAGGTATTTAAATGTTGATTTATTTATATAAATCCGCCTATAAGGATTGATCCTTATAGGCGTTTGATTTGTTTAGAAAGTTCCTCAGGTGTCAGTTTTCTGTGTTGTTCTGCTTGTTCAATGAGGAGTTTCCAGTGCTTTGTGTGATCTTCATCTAGACTGTTAAGGATGTGGTTTTTAGTGTTGTGAGGTCCCAGAGTACTTGTCCATAGTGGTGTTGTGAGGTCCGAGAGTACTTGTCCATAGTGGTGTTGTGAGGTCCCAGAGTACTTGTCCATAGTGGTGTTGTGAGGTCCGAGAGTACTTGTCCATAGTGGTGTTGTGAGGTCCCAGAGTACTTGTCCATAGTGGTGTTGTGAGGTCCCAGAGTACTTGTTCATAGCGGTGTTGTGAGGTCCCAGAGTACTTGTCCATAGTGGTGTTGTGAGGTCCCAGAGTACTTGTCCATAGTGGTGTTGTGAGGTCCCAGAGTACTTGTTCATAGCGGTGTTGTGAGGTCCGAGAGTACTTGTCCATAGTGGTGTTGTGAGGTCCCAGAGTACTTGTTCATAGTGGTGTTGTGAGGTCCCAGAGTACTTGTCCATAGTGGTGTTGTGAGGTCCCAGAGTACTTGTTCATAGTGGTGTTGTGAGGCCCCGAGTACTTGTCCATAGTGGTGTTGTGAGGTCCCAGAGTACTTGTTCATAGTGGTGTTGTGAGGTCCCAGAGTACTTGTTCATAGCGGTGTTGTGAGGTCCGAGAGTACTTGTCCATAGTGGTGTTGTGAGGTCCCAGAGTACTTGTCCATAGCGGTGTTGTGAGGTCCCAGAGTACTTGTCCATAGTGGTGTTGTGAGGTCCCAGAGTACTTGTCCATAGTGGTGTTGTGAGGTCCCAGAGTACTTGTCCATAGCGGTGTTGTGAGGTCCCAGAGTACTTGTCCATAGTAGTGTTGTGAGGTCCCAGAGTACTTGTTCATAGCGGTGTTGTGAGGTCCCAGAGTACTTGTCCATAGTGGTGTTGTGAGGTCCCAGAGTACTTGTCCATAGCGGTGTTGTGAGGTCCCAGAGTACTTGTCCATAGTGGTGTTGTGAGGTCCCAGAGTACTTGTCCATAGCGGTGTTGTGAGGTCCCAGAGTACTTGTCCATAGCGGTGTTGTGAGGTCCCAGAGTACTTGTCCATAGTAACGTATGTTGTGTAAGAATCTTGAGTGATAACAAGTTAAGAGGCGTTTTGTGCGGATGGAAGGGGTGAAAGTGAAGTGTGGTTTGTGCGTTGTTTTGGGAATGGAGACGTTTGCAGCATGGATGATGGTGTCATGTATGTTGCGTGCTTGTGTGTTGATGTCTGTGTGATGTTTATCACTGTGTTCATAAATGAGATCAGTGTCATCAATGTGTTGTTTGAACATGTCCCAATTTGCCTCATGCTATGAGAAATGAAGAGTGCTAGGGATGAGAATATGATTGTTGGAGACTGTGAGACTTAAGGGGATATGATCAGAGCCCGTAGTGGGTCCTGGTGAGGCATAGTGTTGGAGGTTGTTGCCGAGTCTGTTGGTGAATATGAGATCAGGTCTGCCAGAACCTGCGTGTATGAAAGAAGTGCCAAGTTATGGCCAAGGAAGAACAGATGTCTTTGAAGATATTGTTGATGAAGCTGTTTTCAATGTTGATTTGTGGTATTGTGGTGGAATGTAGGGTGCTGTGCATTAAGGTCTACAAGCAGGAAAACAGGCAAGTGAGAGTGGTTTAAGAGCGTGGTGATGTCTTGCATGGGAAGGCCAGTGTTAGGACGGATGTAGGTCATGCAGATGACGAGAGGACCCACGTGGGTGTGGACTTTGATGGCTAGCAAATGTTTGTGAAGCCAGAGAGTGTGTAGGAGTTCGTATTTAAATGAAGATTTTATGCGTATGGCAACGCCTTCATGTGCGTTGTAATGTAATGTCTGATTTTATATGAAGTCGTGATGTTTGTGCTGTTAAGAAACAGAACATCAGGATGTTCAGTCTCAACAATATCAGACACCAGGTGTGAATGATGAGGAATACAGTACATTAAACTATATGATGTTTATGAATGTGAAATGTTCAGAGCTGTGAGAGGTGCGAGCAGGAGGAGAATGGTCACCAGGTCCTCGGGAGGTGTGTTCTTCGGCATGTAAGTTACACGCTGAAGGGGCCTTGGCGAGACGATTGTTGGATCGGGGTATTTGTGTGAGGCGAGAGCTGCTACAGAGGCCGGAGCTCCTAGCCGAGGGTGGAAGAGTAGGGACTAGAGTAGTGGGATTATCAGCTGTCAGAGTGGTACTGTTAATATTGGTGGTGGTGGGTGGAATGCCAGAAGCGGGGTTCACTTCCCTGCAGGGGAGGAAGACTGTGCTTCAGCAGGGGAGGAACATTGTGGTTCAGCAGGGGAGGAACACTGTGTTTCTGCAGGGGAGGAACATTGTGGTTCAGCAGGGGAGGAACACTGTGTTTCTGCAGGGGAGGAACATTGTGGTTCAGCAGGGGAGGAAGACTGTGCTTCTGCAAGGTAGGAACATTGTACTTCAGCAGGTGAGGAAGATTGTGCTTCTGCAAGGGAGGAATATTGTGCTTCTGCATGGGAGGAACACTGTGCTTCTGCAGGGGAGGAACACTGTGCTTCTGCAGGGGAGGAACACTGTGCTTCTGCAGGGGAGGAACACTGTGCTTCTGCAGGGGAGGAACACTGTGCTTCAGCAGGGGAGGAACATTGTACTTCAGCAGGTGAGGAAGATTGTGCTTCTGCAGGGGTGGAACACTGTGCTTCTGCACGGGAGGAACACTGTGCTTCTGCAGGGGAGGAACACTGTGCTTCAGCAGGGGAGGAACATTGTGCTTCAGCAGGGGAGGAAGACTGTGCTTCTGCAGAGGAGGAACATTGTGCTTCAGCAGGGGTGGAACACTGTGCTTCTGCAGGGGAGGAACACTGTGCTTCTGCAGGGGAGGAACATTGTGCTTCTCCAGGGGAGGAACACTGTGCTTCTGCATGGGAGGAACACTGTGCTTCTGCAGGGCAGGAACACTGTGCTTCTGCAGGGAAGGAACATTGTGCTTCTGCAGGGGAGGAACATTGAGCTTCTGCAGGGGTGGAACACTGTGCTTCTGCAGGGGAGGAACACTGTGCTTCTGCAGGGGAGGAACATTGTGCTTCTCTAGGATAGGAACACTGTGCTTCTGCATGGGAGGAACACTGTGCTTCTGCAGGGGAGGAACAAAGCGCTTCTGCAGGGGAGGAACACTGTGCTTCTGCATGGGAGGAACACTGTGCTTTTGCATTGGAGGAACATTGTGCTTCTGAAGGAAAAGAACACTGTGCTTCTGCAGGGGAGGAACATTGTGCTTCTGAAGGAAAAGAACACTGTGCTTCTGCAGGGGAGGAACATTGTGCTTCTGCAGGGGAGAAGAATTGGGCTTCTGCAAGGGAGGAACATTGGGCTTCTGCAGGGGAGGAACACTGTGCTTCTGCAGGGGAGGAACACTGTGCTTCTGCAGGGGAGGAACATTGTGCTTCTGAAGGAAAGGAACACTGTGCTTCTGCAGGGGAGGAACATTGTGCTTCTGAAGGAAAAGAACACTGTGCTTCTGCAGGGGAGAAGAATTGGGCTTCTGCAAGGGAGGAACATTGAGCTTCTGCAGGGGAGGAACACTGTGCTTCTGCAGGGGAGGAACACTGTGCTTCTGCAGGAAAGGAACAATGGGCTTCTGCAGGGGAGGAACACTGTGCTTCTGCAGGAAAGGAACAATGGGCTTCTGCAGGGGAGGAACACTGTGCTTCTGCAGGAAAGGAACACTGGGCTTCTGCAGGGGAGGAACAATGGGCTTCTGCAGGGGAGGAACACTGTGCTTCTGCAGGAAAGGAACAATGGGCTTCTGCAGGAAAGGAACAATGGGCTTCTGCAGGGGAGGAACACTGTGCTTCTGCAGGAAAGGAACACTGGGCTTCTGCAGGGGAGGAACAATGGGCTTCTGCAGGGGAGGAACATTCCCAGGAAACAATTTTAGGTTGCTACAACGTATCTGGAAAGTGTTGGAAAGAAGGGGCAACGTTTGTTTTCACGCATTAGATGCGTATTTTGTGTGGATCTAAATAAGTTTCTAAAACGTATTGCACGAAACGTTAGCAATAAAAAAATTGAAACCTTGTGGCAACCTTAAATGTTTCATAAACGTAGTTTTTTATTGCTGTTATTTATATAAATGTAGAAATATAAAAGTATATTTCAACATTTAGTAAAATGAAACACGGTCATAATAAAGGTTAATTCTTCATTTTTACTCATATTCTTAAGAAGAGGTCGAGGAGGAAGAGTTCCAGGTAAGAGGATGAGGTCGAGGAGGAAGGAGGAGGGCGAGGAGGAAGGAGGAGGGCGAGGAGGAAGGAGGAGGGCGAGGAGGAAGGAGGAGGAGGAGCGAGGTGGAAGGAGGAGTGGCAGGGCGAAGAGGTAGAGGGAGGAGGACGAGAAGGAAGGAATGGAAAGGAGGAGGGCGAGGAGGAAGGAGGAGGAGGAAGGAGGAGGAGAGCGAAGAGCAATGAGGAGAAGGAGGGGGAAGAGGAAGGAGAAGAGCGAGGAGGAAGGAGGAGGAGGAGGGCGAGGAGGAAGGAGGAGGAGGAGGCGAGCGAGGAGGAAGGAGGAAGAGGGCTAGGAAGAAGGAGGAGAGCGAGAAGGAGAGTGAGAAGGAAGGAATAGGAGGGCGAGGAGGAAGGAGGAGGAGGAGGAGGGCAGGATGGAAGGAGGAGGGGAAGGAGGAGGAGGGCGAGGAGGAAGGAGGAGGAGGAGGGCAGGATGGAAGGAGGAGGAGGGCGAGGAGGAAGGAGGAGGCCGAGGAGGAAGGAGGAGGAGGAGGCCGAAGAGGAAGGAGGAGGAAGGAGGTGGAGGGCGAAGAGGAAGGAGGAGGAGCGGGAGAAGGAATTTGTGCTTCTGCAGGGGAGGAACATTGTGCTTCTGGACGGGAGGAACATTGTGCTTCTGCAGGGGAGGAACATTGTGCTTCTGCACGGGAGGAACATTGTGCTTCTGCAGGGGAGGAACATTGTGCTTCTACAGGGGAGGAACATTGTGCTTCTGCAGGGGAGGAACATTGTGCTTCTACAGGGGAGGAACATTGTGCTTCTGCACGGGAGGAACATTGTGCTTCTGCAGGGGAGGAACATTGTGCTTCTGGACGGGAGGAACACTGTGCTTCTACAGGGGAGGAACATTGTGCTTCTGCAGGGGAGGAACATTGTGCTTCTACAGGGGAGGAACATTGTGCTTCTGCACGGGAGGAACATTGTGCTTCTGCAGGGGAGGAACATTGTGCTTCTACAGGGGAGGAACATTGTGCTTCTGCACGGGAGGAACATTGTGCTTCTGCAGGGGAGGAACATTGTGCTTCTACAGGGGAGGAACATTGTGCTTCTGCAGGGGAGGAACATTGTGCTTCTACAGGGGAGGAACATTGTGCTTCTGCACGGGAGGAACATTGTGCTTCTGCAGGGGAGGAACATTGTGCTTCTACAGGGGAGGAACATTGTGCTTCTGCAGGGGAGGAACATTGTGCTTCTGCAGGGGAGGAACATTGTGCTTCTGCAGGGGAGGAACATTGTGCTTCTACAGGGGAGGAACATTGTGCTTCTGCACGGGAGGAACATTGTGCTTCTGGACGGGAGGAACACTGTGCTTCTACAGGGGAGGAACATTGTGCTTCTGCAGGGGAGGAACATTGTGCTTCTACAGGGGAGGAACATTGTGCTTCTGCAGGGGAGGAACATTGTGCTTCTACAGGGGAGGAACATTGTGCTTCTACAGGGGAGGAACATTGTGCTTCTGCACGGGAGGAACATTGTGCTTCTGCAGGGGAGGAACATTGTGCTTCTGCACGGGAGGAACATTGTGCTTCTGCAGGGGAGGAACATTGTGCTTCTGCAGGGGAGGAACATTGTGCTTCTGCAGGGGAGGAACATTGTGCTTCTGCAGGGGAGGAACATTGTGCTTCTGGACGGCAGGAACATTGTGCTTCTGCAGGGGAGGAACATTGTGCTTCTGCAGGGGAGGAACATTGTGCTTCTGCACGGGAGGAACATTGTGCTTCTGCACGGGAGGAACATTGTGCTTCTGCACGGAAGGAACATTGTGCTTCTGCAGGGGAGGAACATTGTGCTTCTGCAGGGGAGGAACATTGTGCTTCTGCAGGGGAGGAACATTGTGCTTCTACAGGGGAGGAACATTGTGCTTCTGCAGGGGAGGAACATTGTGCTTCTGGACGGCAGGAACATTGTGCTTCTGCAGGGGAGGAACATTGTGCTTCTGCAGGGGAGGAACATTGTGCTTCTGCAGGGGAGGAAAAATGTGCTTCTGCAGGAGAGGAACATTGTGCTTCTGCAGAGGAGGAACACTGTGCCTCTGCAGGGGAGGAACACTGTGCTTCTGCAAGGGAGGAACATTGTGCTTCTCAATGACAATGAACACATCTCAATCACAATGAACAACATCTCACTATACTGCAATGGAACTGTAATGGAGTTCGCAATAGAATTAATGACATCATACATTACGTCCGTGAACACCAAACTGACGTCATAGTGCTACAGGAGACAATGGTAGGTGATGACTTCAACCCAAGGTTCAGCGGTTATCGCAAGTTCTCCCTGCCACATGGGGAAAGAAAACGGGGTCTCATCACTTTTGTAAATAACAACATTCCCGCACAGATTATTGATGACCTGCACATGGGGGATGAGTTTGAATCACTGGGAGTAACCCTTTACTTAAACAATAATGCCCTACATATAATCAACCTATATGTGCCACAGAGTAAACTTGACCTTGACACACTACCTGAATTTATTAATGAAGAACCTACCCTGCTGGTCGGTGACCTTAATGCCAGACACCCACACTTTGGTGCCAACTGTCATCAGCCCAATGTCAATGGACGGAAACTGTCACTCTTTGTCAGGGGAAGTGAAAACCTTAGGGTCCTGGGTGATGAACAGCCAACTCACCTCAGAGGAGGAAGATTAGACTATGCTCTCCTGCTGAATGCATAGGACACGGATGCCAGTACACACATTGTGCACAGTTTATGTAGTGACCACTGGGCACTGATTACCACCGTCGACATGAGCAAGAGAAGGAAAGAGACGAATAAAAGAAAAAGGTTATCACTCGGACCAGATATGAGGCCGCACTTCATAAACAGGATGAGTGACTGGTTCACGAATACCAAATCCCAGAAGACATTGACACATTTGTTGATGACCTTAACCACCACATTGAGAGCTGTCTAAGAGTTCCGCGCCGTACACCTGGGCGAAGTAACCCTCAGAGGAAGAAAATAAAATGGTATGAGAACGATTACATAAAGATGCTTAACGCAAATGTGCGAGACATGAGTAGAGAGTACCGGAGACATCCCACTGAAAGTAACCAAGAGTTGTTTAAAACTGTGTGTCAAGTAGCCAGGAAAGAGAAGATTAAAGAGCGGGAAAGACAATGGCTTGAGTTCACTAGCTCTATTGGACGGGAAACATCTGCAAGACAAGTGTGGGCAAGACTTCAGATAGCTAAGGGTGGCAGAGCCCGGCCTGCAGCTCACAAAGACCCCCAGGGTAAGGCCGAGGAACTAATTCACAAGTGGAGTGATGCAGCATCCTCCTCCTCTCTCCCTGCAGAAATCAGCAGGGAACAGCTCCTGCGACATGATGAAAGAAGAATTAGGATAACAAGAACACTGTCTAGTGATGACGAATATGGGGAACCAATCATAGCCCAAGAAGTAAGGGGCGCTATGAAAAAGGGTAAAAGTACAGCACCTGGTGAAGATGGCGTCACCTACGACATACTCAATGCTCTGTGTGAAGTGTCTGGGAATCCACTACTCCACCTGTTTAACAAGTCATTCCTAAGTGGAGTGTTGCCCACACAATGGAAACACGCAATAATTGTTCCCATACCGAAGCCTAATGACCCTGGTAATTACAGACCTATCAGTCTCGTGTCATGCACTTGCAAGATGCTTGAAAGGATCATCCTAAACCGACTGTTGCACAAAATAGGCAGGTTAAGGGAGGGGTCAATGGGATTTGTTAAAGGACGGAGCACAACAAATTGTATAGTTAATTACTTGGCTAATGACACGGCTAGGTACTCTGTATTTGTTGACATCAAAGGAGCCTTTGACAAAGCACAGGGGATTGCGATCCTGGACGAGCTTGCATGCATGGGTGTCAAAGGAAGACTCATGAAATGGGTCGAAGACTACCTCACAGGAAGGAAAGCCAAGGTTTGCTTCAATGGAGCAGTCTCCAGAACAATGAATATGGAACTCATGACCCCCCAAGGTGGAGTCTTAAGCCCTACACTATTCAATGTACTTATGAACGCCATTGCAAATATTGATTTTCCGGAAGGAACACAACAAGTGGGATATGCAGATGATGTCCTAATACAAGCTCCCACCTTGGGAAAAATTGAACAGTCCATTGAACTCCTCGGAAGGAAATATATTGAGCTCGGTTTCACTCTCTCCACAAACAAGACGAAGGCATACTCCCATCACAAGCGGAGAGCAAATGAAGAACTGCAAATTAATGGTGTAACACTTGAATGGGTTGACCACTATCGGTACCTTGGCGTCACTGTCGGCTCTAACAAGGGAAAGAAAGAGGAGCTCAATCAACTCATAGGAACATGCAAAAGTCGACTCAGGGCACTGAAAGCTATGACCTGGAATGGACATGGAGCCTCTATTGCCGTGCTTAAAATGATGTACACAGCCTATGTGCGCTCCGTCATAGACTATGCCGCACCAGTTCTGTGCACCTACTCCCAAAGCGATATGAAAAGGCTTGAAAGCATTCAAAATGAAGCCAGGACAATCATTCTTGGAGTTCCAAGTACTGCCAAAACGTCTAATCTACGAGAGGAGTTGTCCCTTCCCAGTGTTAAAAGCAGAATTCAGGAGCTGAATGCTAAGCTTGCAATTAAGATAGCCAGAGATCCCCATTACAATGATATTGCTAAGAAAAAACTGAGCTCTGTGCTACTTTCAGGGGGAAACAGGAGAAGCAAAAAATGGCATCACAGATTAGTCTGCTACCTTGAAGAACTTCACCTGCTTGAGCAAGCCCGTGAGCTCCTGCCTGTAGAGAGGTTACCTCCCTGGGAGGATGACTCATGCAAGATCATCATCAATGAAATGACAACGAAAAAATCCAACATGATACCACAAGAAATGAGGCACAAGTATTTCGAGGAAATTTATAAAGAAGCCGGAGATGAACTAGATCAAATCTACACTGACGGGTCATCTAATCCTGTCAATTGCAGGGCTGGTGCAGCATACACGGTAATCAAGGATAATACTTTCCAACGCAGAAATGAAGAAAAAGCGCGTATAGAGAACTATGCCTCTTCAACGCAAGCAGAGCTAACTGCCATTGTTATGGCGTTAAGGTTTCTTGAACGGAACACTAATGGTGCAGTGATTTGCACCGATTCAAAAGCAGCACTGCAAAGCCTAAGTAAAAATCAGGCAGAAAATCTTGCAATAGTCGCTGAAATTAAGAGAGCTGTGAGAGTACTTACCAATCAGGGAAGAGTCATCAAGTTTCTGTGGATCCCCTCCCATGTTGGAATATGTGGAAATGAACGAGCAGATGTGCTGGCTGCTGAAGGCGCTAAAGGCGCTGAAGGAGACCATATTGAATACTTCATACCCAAGACTCTACTACAAATTAGAGGTATTATCAGGCAACATCACCGTGACAAGGTAACTGAGGAAAGGAGGATAGAAGCACAAACCAGTGAATCTGTACGATGGTACAACATGGTTGCAGCTGGCAATCCCAGTCATTATGGCCGAAGAGGAGGAGGACGAGGGAGAGAATCAGTAATAGCGAGAATCCGTCTTGGATGCAAATATCCATGGAGATTTGGAATGGAAACAACAGTTGATCAGCGAAGTTGCTGAATCTGTGGTGAGAGTGATGGACACCGCCTTGACCACTATCTACGTGAATGTGAACACCTGAGAGACATTAGGAATATGTGTAGAATAATAAACCCCACATTGTTTGAGTTAGGAAAACACTATTTGTCAAATATTGATACTGTTCTTAAAAGATTTCTCCATTTTGCACCCGCAAGATAACGTAAGCTTTTTAGGGTTGATACATGTTAATCTTCTTGTTTGAGGAGCTGTTCACTTCAGACAGTTAAGCAAGTCCCAGCTGTGTCTGGGTACAAGTGACAGGATGAACAACCCAGCGGGTTTTCTTCCTATTGGGGAGTATTGTACATACTGCTATGGCGGTGTGTCCACTCACAAGATGAGTGGCGCTGCCCAATAAACTCGCCCCTCGGGGCAAAATTAAAAAAAAAATTTAATTGTGCTTCTCCAGGGGAGGAACATTGTGCTTCTGCTGGGGAGGAACACTGTGCTTATGCAGGGGAGAAACAATGTGCTTTTGGAGGGGAGAAACAATGTGCTTCTGCAGGGGAGGAACATTGTGCTTCTGCAGGGGAGGAACAATGGGCTCCTGCAAGGGAGGAACATTGTGCTTCTGCAGGGAAGGAACATTAAGCTTCTGCAGGGGAGGAACAGTGTTCTTCTGCAGGAGAAGAACATTGTGCTTCTGCAGGGGAGGAACACTCTGCTTCTGCAGGGGAGGAACACTGTGCTTCTGCAGAGGAGGAACACTGATTCTGCAGGGGAGGAACATTGTGCTTCTGCAGGGGAGGAACATTGGTCTACTGCAGGGGAGGAACACTGTGCTTCTGCAGGAGAGAAACATTGGGCTACTGCAGGGGAGGAACATTGTGCTTCTGCAGGGAAGGAACAGTGTGCTTCTGCAGGAGAAAAACTTTGGGCTCCTGCAGAAGAGGAACATTGTGCTTCTGCAGGACAGGAACATTGTGCTTCTGCAGGGGAGGAACTTTGTGCTTCTGCAGGAGTGGAACATTGTGCTTCTGTAGGGGAGGAACACTGTGCTTCTGCAGGGGAGGAACACTGTGCTTCTGCAGAGGAGGAACACTGTGATTCTGCAGGGGAGGAACATTGTGCTTCTGCAGGGGAGAAACATTGTGCTTCTGCAGGAGAGGAACATCGGGCTTCTGAGAGGGAGGAACATTGTGCTTCTGCAAGGAAGGAACTCTGTGCTTCTGCAGGGGAGGATCATTGGGCTTCTGCAGGGGAGGAACATTGGGCTTCTGAAGGGGAGAAACAGTGTGCTTCTGCATAGAAGGAATATTGTGCTTCTGCAGGGGAGGAACAATAGGCTTCTGCAGGGGTGGAACACTGTGCTTCTACAGGGGAGGAACATTGTGCTTCTGCAGGGGAGGAACATTGTGCTTCTGCAGGGGAGGAACACTGTGCTTCTGCAGGGGAGGAATATTGTGCTTCTGCAGGTGAGGAAAACTGTGCTTCTGCAGGGGAGGAACATCGTGCTTCTGCTGGGGAGGAACAATGGGCTTCAGCAGGGGTGGAACATTGTGCTTCTGCTGGGGAGGAACAATGTGCTTCTGCAGGGGAGGAATATTGTGCTTCTGCAGGGAGGAACATTGTGCTTGTGCAGGGGGAGGAACATTCGGCCTCTGCAGAGGAGGAACAATGGGCTTCTGCAGGGGGAGGAACACTGTGCTTCTGCAGGGGAGGAACACTGTTCTTCTGAAGGGGAGGAATATTGAGCTTCTGCAGGGGAGAAACACTGTGCTTCTGCAGGGCAGGAACAATGCTTTTCTGCAGGGGAGGAACATTGTGCTTCATCAGGGGAGGAACACCGTGCTTCTGCAGGGCAGGAACAATGAGCTTCTGCAGGGGAGGAACAATGTGCTTCTGCAGGGGCGGAGCATTGTGCTTCTGCAGGGGAGGAATACTGTGCTTCTGCAGGGGAGGAACACTGTGCTTCTGTAGGGAAGGAACATTGTGCTTCTGCAGGAGAGAAACTTTGTGCTTCTGCAGGGGAGGAATTCCGTGCTTCTGCAGAAGAGGAATACTGTGCTTCTGCAGGGAAGGAACATTGTGCTTCTGCAGGGGAGGAACATTGGGCTTCTGCAGGGGAGGAACATTGGGCTTCTGCAGGGGAGGACAATTGGGTTTCTGCAAGGACTGAACATTGGGCTTCTGCAGGGGAGAAACATTGTGCTTCTGCAGGGGAGGAACATTGTGCTTCTGCAGGGGAGGAACTCTGTGCTTCTGCAGGGGAGGAACATTGGGCTTCTGCAGGGGAGGAACATTGGGCTGCTGCAGGGGAGGAACATTGGGCTTCTGCAGGGGAGAAACAGTGTGCTTCTGCATAGGAGGAATATTGTGCTTCTGCAGGGGAGTAAAAATGGGCTTCTGCAGGGGAGGAACACTGTGCTTCTACAGGGGAGGAACACTGTGCTTCTGCAGAGGATGAGCATTGTGCTTCTGCAGTGGAGGAACACTGTGCTTCTGCAGGGTAGGAATATTGTGCTTCTGCAGGTGAGGAAAACTGTGCTTCTGCAGGGGAGGAACACTGTGCTTCTGCAGGGTAGGAATATTGTGCTTCTGCTGGGGAGGAACAATGGGCTTCTGCAGGGGAGGAACATTGTTCTTCTGCTGGGGAGGAACAATGTGCTTCTGCAGGGGAGGGACATTGTGCTTCTGCAGGGAGGAACATTGTATTTCTGCAGGAGGAGGAACATTCTGCCTCTGCAGGGGAGGAACAATGGGCTTCTGCAGGAGAGGAACATTGTGCTTCTGCAGGGGAGGAACACTGTGCTTCTTCAGGGGAGGAACACTGTGCTTCTGCAGGGGAGGAATGCTGTGCTTCTGCATTGGAGGAACATTGTGCTTCTGCAGGGGAGGAACACTGTGCTTCTGCAGGGGAGGAACACAGTGCTTCTGCAGGGGAGAAAGAATGTGCTTCTGCTGGGGACGAACAATGGGCTTCTGCAGGGAAGGAACAATGCTTTTCTGCCGAGGAGGAACATTGTGCTTCATCAGTGGAGGAACAATGGGCTTCTGCAGGAGACGAACATTGTGGTTTTGCAGGAGAGAAACTTTGTGCTCCTGCAGGGGAGGAACATCGGGCTTCTGAAAGGAAAGAACATTGTGCTTCTGCAGGGGAGGAACTCTGTGCTTCTGCAGGGGAGGAACATTGGGCTTCTGCTGGGGAGGAACAATGGGCTTCTGCAGGGGAGGAACATTGTGCTTCTGCAGGGGATGAACATTGTCACTCTGCAGGGGAGGAACACTGTGCTTCTGAAGGGGAGGAACACTGTGCTTCTGCAGGGGAGGAACACTGTGCTTCTGCAGGGGATGAACGCAGTCCTTCTGCATGGAAAGAACATTGTGCTTCTGCAGGGGAGGAACTCTGTGCTTCTGCAGGGGAGGAACTCTGTGCTTCTGCAGGAGAGGAACACTGTGCATCGGAAGGGGAGGCGCATTGTGCTTCTGCAAAGGAGGAACATTGTGCTTCTGCAAAGGAGGAACATTGTGCTTCTGCAGGAGAGGATCAATGTGCTTCTTCAGGGGAGGAACATTTTGCTTCTGCAGGGGAGGAACATTGTTCATCCGCATGGGAGGAACATTGTGCTTCATCATGGGAGGAACACTGTGCTTCTGAAGGGGAGGAACACTGTGTTTCTGCATGGGAGGAACAATGGGCTTCTGCAGGGAGAGAAAATTGGGCTTCTGCAGGGGAAGAACACTGTGCTTCTGCAGGGGGGGGAACACTGTGCTTCTGCAAGGGAGGAACACTGTGCTTTTGCATGGGAGAAACATTGTGCTTCGGCAGGGGAAGAACAATGGGCTTCTGCAGGGGAAGAACAATGGGCTTCTGCAGGGAAGGAACACTGTGCTTCTGCAGGGGTGGAACAATGGGCTTCTGCAGGGGATGAACATTGTGCTTCTGCAGGGGAAGAAAAATAAGCTTTTGCAGGGGAGGAACATTGTGCTTCTGCAGATTAGGAACATGTTGCTTCTGCAGGGAGGAACATTGTGCTTCTGCAGGGGAGAAACAATCTGCCTATGCAGGGGAGGAACAATGGGCTTCTGCAGGGGAGGAACACTGTGCTTCTGCAGGGAAGGAACACTGTGCTTCTGATGGGGAGGAACACTGTGCTTCAACAGGGGATGAGCACAGTGCTTCTGCAAGGGAGGAACATTGTGCTTCATCAGGGGAGGAACACTGTGCTTCTGCAGGGCAGGAACAATGGGCTTCTGCAGGGGAGGAACAATGCGCTTCTGCAGGGAAGGAACATTGTGCTTCTGCAGGTGAGGAAAACTGTGCTTCTGCAGGGAAGGAACATTGTGCTTCTGCTGGGGAGGAACAATGTGCTACTGCAGATTAGGAACATTGTGCTTCTGCAGGGAGGAACATTGTGCTTCTGCAGGGGAGGAACACTGTGCTTCTGCAGGGGAGGAACACTGTGCTTCTGCCGGGAAGGAACACTGTGCTTCTGCAGGGGATGAACACAGTACTTCTGCAAGGGACGAACAGTGGGCTTCTGCAAGGGAGGAACAATGCGCTTCATCAAGGGAGGAACACTGTGCTTCTGCAGGGCAGGAACAATGGGCTTCTGCAAGGGAGGAACAGTGCGCTTCTGCAGGGAAGGAACATTGTGCTTCTGCAGGGGAGGAATACTGTGCTTCTGCAGGGGAGGAACACTGTGCTTCTGCAGGGGAGGAACACTGTGCTTCTGCAGGAGAGAAACTTTGGGATTCTGCAGAGGAGGAACATTGTGCATCTGCAAAGGAGGAACATTGTGCTTCATCACGGGAGGAACACTGTGCTTCTGCAGGGGAGGAACACTGTGCTTCTGCATGGGAGGAACAATGGGCTTCTGCATGGGAAGAACATTGGGCTTCTGCAGGTGAAGAACACTGTGCTTTTGCAGGGGGGGGGGAACACTGTGCTTCTCCGGGAGAGGAACACTGTGCTTCTGCATGGGAGGAACATTGGGCTTCTGCAGGGGAGGAACAATGGGCTTCTGCAGGGGACGAAGACTGTGCTTCTGCAGGGGTGGAACAATGGGCTTCTGCAGGGGAGGAACACTGTGCTTCTGCAGGGGAGGAACACTGTGCTTCTGCAGGGGAGGAACACTGTGCTTCTGCAGGGGAGGAACTCTGTATTTCTGCAGGGGACAAACACTATGCTTCTGCAGGGGGTGGAACAATGCGCTTCTGCAGGGGAGTAACATTTTGCTTCTGCAGGGGAGGAACACAGTGCTTCTGCAGGGGACGAACACTGTACTTCTGCAGGGGACGAACACTGTGCTTCTGCAGGGGAGGAACTCTGTGTTTCTGCAGGGGAGGAACACAGTGCTTCTGCAGGGGACAAACACTATGCTTCTGCAGGGGGTGGAACAATGCGCTTCTGCAGGGGAGTAACATTGTGCTTCTGCAGGGCAGGAACAATAGGCTCCAGCAAGGGAGGAACACTGTGCTTCTGCACGGGAGGAACATTGTACTTCTGCAGGGAGGAATATTGTGCTTCTGCAGGGGGTGGAACATTCTGCCTCTGCAGGGGAAGAACAATGGGCTTCTGCAGGGGAGGAACACTGTGCTTCTGCAGGGGAGGAACACTGTGGTTCTGCAGGGGAGAAACACTGTGCTTTTGCAGAGAAGGAACATTGGGTTTCTGCAGTGGGAGGAACACTGTGCTTCTGCAGGGGTGGAACACTGTGCTTCTTCAGGGGAGGAACACTGTGCTTCTGCTGGGGAGTAACACTGTGCTTCTGCAGGGGAGGAACACTGTGCTCCTGCAGGGGAGAAACACTGTGCTTCTGCAGGGGAGGAACAATATGCTTCTGCAGGGGAGGAACAATGCGCTTCTGCAGGGCAGGAACACTGTGCTTCTGCTGGGGAAGAACACTGTGCTTCTGCTGGGGAAGAACACTGTGCTTCTGCAGGGGAGGAACACTGTGCTTCTGCAGGGGAGAAACACTGGGCTTCTGCAGGGGAGGAACACTGTTCTTATGCAGGGGAGGAACACTGTGCTTCTGCAGGGGAGGAACACTGTGCTTCTGCAGGAGAGAAACTTTGGGTTTCTGCAAGTGAGGAACATTGTGCTTCTGCAGGGAAGGAACATTGTGCTTCTGCAGGAGAGAAACTTTGGGCTCCTGCAGGGGTGAAACATTGTGCTTCTGCAGGGGAGGAACAATAGGCTCCAGCAGGGGAGGTACTCTGTGCTTTTGCAGGGGAGGAACATTGTGCTTCTGCAGGGGAGGAACAATGTACTTCTGCAGGGGAGGAACATTGTGCTTCTGCAGGGGAAGGAACATTGTTCATCTGCATGGGAGGAACATTGTGCTTCATCATGGTAGGAACACTGTGCTTCTGCAGGGGAGGAACATTGTGCTTCTGCAGGGACGAACACTTTGCTTCTGTAGGGGAGGAGCTCTCTGCTTTTGCAGGGGAGGAACATTGTGCTTCTGCAGGGGAGGAACAATGTGCGTCTGCAGGGGAGGAACATTGTGCTTCTGCAGGGGAGGAACATTGTGCTTCTGCAGGGAAGGTACATTGTTCATCTGCATAGAAGGAACATTGTGCTTCATCATGGGAGGAACACTGTTCTTCTGCAGGGGAGGAACACTGTGCTTCTGCAGGTGAGGAACATATTGTGCTTCCGCAGTGGAGGAACAATGTGCTTCTGCTGGGGAGGAACATTGTGCTTCTGCAGGGGAGGAACATTGTGCTTCTGCAGGGGAGGAACATTGTTCATCTGCATAGGAGGAACATTGTGCTTCATCATGGGAGGAACACTGTGCTTCTGCAGGGGAGGAACACTGTGCTTCTGCAGGTGAGGAACATATTGTGCTTCTGCAGTGGAGGAATAATGGGCTTCTGCAGAGGAGGAACACTGTGCTTCTGCAGGGGAGGAACACTGTGCTTCTGCAGGGGAAGAACACTGTGCTTCTGCAGGGCAGGATCAATGGGCTTCTGCAGGTGAGGAACAATGGGCTCCTGCAGGTTCGGATCAATGGGCTTCTGCAGTGGAGGAAAAATGGGCTTCTGCAAGGGAGGATCAATACGCTTCTGCAGGGGAGGAACAATGGGCTTCTGCAGTGGAGGATCATTGGGCTTCTGCAGGGGAGGATCAATGGGCTTCTGCAGGGGAGGAACAATGGGCTTCTGTAGGGGAGGGTCAATGGGCTTCTGCAGGGGAGGAACAATGGGCTTCTGCAGGGGAGGAACAATGGGCTTCTGCAGGGGAGGAACACAGTGCTTCTGCAGGGGAGGAACATTGTGCTTCTGCAGGGAAGGAACATTGTGCTTCTGCAAGAGAGAAACTTTGGGCTCCTGCAGGGGTGAAACATTGTGCTTCTGCAGGGTACGACCACTGTTCTTCTGCATGGGAGGAACAATAGGCTCCAGCAGGGGAGGAACTCTGTGCTTTTGCAGGGGAGGAACATTGTGCTTCTGTAGGAGAGAAACTTTGGGCTTCTGCAGGGGATGAACATTGTGCATCTGCAGGGGAGGAACATTGTGCTTCTGCAAGGGAGGAACATTGTGCTTCTGCAGGGTACGAACACTGTGCTTCTGCAGGGGAGGAACATTGGGCTTCTGCAGTGGAGGAACACTGTGCTTCTACAGGGGAGGAACAATGTTCTTCTGCATGGGAGGAACATTGTGCTTCTGCAGGAGAGGAACACTGTTCTTCTGCAGGGGAGGAACATTGTTCGGCTGGGGAGGAACAATGTGCTTCTGCAGGGGAGGAACATTGTGCTTCTGCAGGGAGGAACATTGTGTTTCTGCAGGGGGAGGAACATTCTGCCACTGTAGGGGAGAAACAATGGGCTTCTGCAGGAGAGGAACATTGTGCTTCTGCAGGGGAGGAACACTGTGCTTCTGCAGGGGAGGAACACTGTGCTTCTGCAGGGGAAGAACACAGTGCTTCTGCAGGGGAGGAAGAATGTGCTTCTGCAGGGAACGAACAATGGGCTTCTGCAGGGAAGGAACAATGCTTCTCTGCAGAGGAGGAACATTGTGCTTCATCAGGGGAGGAACACTGTGCTTCTGCAGGGCAGTAACAATGGGCTTCTACAAAGGAGGAACACTGTGCTTCTGCAGGAGAGGAACATTGTGCTTCTGCAGGGGAGGTACATTGTGCTTCTGCAGGGAAAGAACATTGTGCTTCTGCAGGGAAAGAACATTGTGCTTCTGCTGCGGTGGAACAATGCGCCTGTGCAAGGGAGGAACATTGTGCTTCTGCAGGAGAGAACGTTTGGGCTCCTTCAGGGGAGGAACATTGTGCTTCTGCAGGGGAAGAACAATGGGCTTCTGCATGGAAGGAACATTGTGCTTCTGCAGGGGAGGTACATTATGCTTCATGCAGGGAAAGAACATTGTGCTTCTGCAGGGAAAGAACATTGTGCTTCTGCAGGGGTGGAACAATGCGCCTGTGCAAGGGAGGAACATTGTGCTTCTGCAGGAGAGAACGTTTGGGCTCCTTCAGGGGAGGAACACTGTGCTTCTGCAGGGGAGGAACATTGGGCTCCTGCAGGGGAGGAACACTGTGTTTCTGCAGGGGAGGAACACTGTGCTTCTGCAGGGGTGGAACAATGCGCTTCTGCAGGGGAGTAACATTGTGCTTCTGCAGGGGAGGAACATTGTGCTTCTGCAGGGGAGGAACATTGTGCTTCTGCATGGGAGGAACACTGTGCTTCTGCAGGGGAAAAACACTGTGCTTCTGCAGGGAAGGAACAATAGGCTCCAGCAAGGGAGGAACACTGTGCTTCTGCAGGGGAGGAACATTGTACTTCTGCAGGGGAGGAACATTGTGCTTCTGCAGGGGAGGAACACTGTGCTTCTGCAGGGGAAGAACAATGGGCTTCTGCAGGGGAGGAACACTGTGCTCCTGCATGGTAGGAACACTGTGCTTCTGCAGGGGAGGAACACAGTGCTTCTGCAGGGGAAGAACATTGGGCTTCTGCAGGGGAGGAACACTGTGCTTCTGCAGGGGAGAAACACTGTGCTTCTGCAGAGAAGGAACATTCGGTTTCTGCAGTGGGAGGAACACTGTGCTTCTGCAGGGGTGGAACACTGTGCTTCTTCAGCGGAGGAACACTGTGCTTCTGCTGGGGAGTAACACTGCTCTTCTGCAGGGGAGGAACACTGTGCTTCTGCAGGGGAGAAACACTGTGCTTCTGCAGGGGAGGAACAATATGCTTCTGCAGGGGAGGAACATTGTGCTTCTTCAGGGGAGGAACACTGTTCTTCTGCAGGGGAGGAATATTTTGCTTCTGCAGGTGAGGAAAACTGTGCTTCTGCAGGGGAGGAACATTGTGCTTCTGCTGGGGAGAAACAGTGGGCTTCTGCAGGGGAGGAACATTGTTTTTCTGCTGGGGAGGAACAATGTGCTTCTGCAGGGGAGGAACATTGTGCTTCTGCAGGGGAGGAACATTCTGCCTCTGTAGTGGAGGAACAATGGGCTTCTGCAGGAGAGGAACATTGTGCTTCTGCAGGGAAGGAACACTGTGCTTCTGCAGGGGAGGAACACTGTGCTTCTGCAGGGGAGGAACACTGTGCTTCTGTAGGGAAGGAACACTGTGCTTCTGCAGGGGAGGAACACTGTGCTTCTGCAGGGAAGGAACACTGTGCTTCTGCAGGGGAGGAACACTGTGCTTCTGCAGGGGAGGAACACTGTGCTTCTGCAGGGGAGGAACACTGTGCTTCTGCAGGGGAGGAACACAGTGCTTGTGCATGGGAGGAAGAATGTGCTTCTGCAGGGAACGAACAATGGGCTTCTGCAGGGAAGGAACAATGCTTCTCTGCAGAGGAGGAATATTGTGCTTCTGCAGGGAAGGAACATTGTGCTTCTGCAGGGGAGGAACACTGTGCTTCTGCAGGGAAGGAACAATAGGCTTCAGCAGGGGAGGAACTCTTTGCTTTTGCAGGGGAGGAACATTGTGCTTCTGCAGGGGAGGAACATTGTGCCTCTGCAGGGGAGGAACAATGGGCTTTTGCAGGGGAGGAACATTGTGCTTATGCAGGGAAGGAACATTGGGTTTCTGCAGTTGTGGAAGAATGCGCTTCTGCAGTGGAGGAATTCTGCCTCTGCAGGGAAGAACAATGGGCTTCTGCAGGGGAGGAATACTGAGCTTCTGCAGGTGAGGAACACTGATCTTCTGCAGGGGAGAAACACTGTGCTTCTGCAGAGAAGGAACATTGGGTTTCTGCAGTGGGAGGAACAATGTGCGTCTGCAGGGGTGGAACACTGTGCTTCTGCAGGGGAGAAACACAGTGCGTCTGCAGGGGAGGAACAATGTGCTTCTGGAATTGAGAAACAATGTGCTTCTGCAGGGCAGGAACATTGTGCTTCTGCAGGAGAGGAACATTGGTCTTCTGCATACAGGGCCAAGGAGCGTACAGGGCCAGGGAGCGTACAGGGCCAGGGAGCGTACATGGCCTGGAAGTGATCAAGGCCACGGAGCGTACACGGCCAGGGTGCGTACTGGGCCTGGGAGCGTACAGGGCCAGGGAGCGTAAGGTCCTGGGAGCGTACAGGGCCAGGGAGCGTACAGGGCCAGGGAGCATACAGGGCCTGGGAGAGTACAGGGCTAGGGAGCGTACAGGACCTGGGAGCGTCCAGGGCCAGGGAGCAGACAGGGCCTGGGAGGGTAAAGGACCAGGTAGCGTACAGGGCCAGAGAGCGTACAGGGACTGGGAGCGTACAGGGCGTGGGAGCGTACAGAGCCTGGGAGCGTACAAGGCCAAGGAGCGTACAGGGCTTGGGAGCGTAAAGGGCCTTGGAGCATACAGGGCCTGGGAACGTACAGGGCAAGGGAGCACACAGGGCCTGGGAGAATACAGGGCCCGGGATCGTACAGGGCCAGGGAGCGTACAGGGCCGGAGAGCATTTTGGGCCAAGGAGCGTACAGGGCCCGGGAACGTACAGGGCCAGGGAGTGTACAGGGCCAGGGAGCGTACAGGGCCTGTGAGCATACAAGGCCAAGGAGCGTACAGGGGCTGGGAGCGTACAAGGACTGGGAGCATACAGGGCCTGGGAGCGTACAGGGCCAAGGAGCGTAGAGTGCCTGGGAGCGTACAGGGCCTGGAAGCATACAGGGCCAGGGAGCGTACTGGGCCTGGTAGCGTACAGGGCCTGGGAGCGTGCAGGGCCAGAGAGCATACAGAGCCAAGGAGCATACAGGTCCTGGGAGCGTACAGGGGTAGGGAGCGTACAGGACCTGGGAGCGTACAGGACCTGGGAGCGTACAGAGCCTGGGAGGGTAAAGCACCAGAGAGCGTACAGGGCCAGGGAGCTTACAGGGCCAGGGCGCGTACAGGGCCTGAGAGCATACAGGGCCTGAGAGCATACAGGGCCTGGGGGCGTACAGGACCAGGGAGCGTACAGGGCCAGGGAGCGTACATTGCCTGGAAGTGATAAGGGCCACGGAGCGTACAGGGCCAGGGAGCGTACATTGCCTGGAAGTGATAAGGGCCACGGAGCGTACAGGGCCAGGGAGCGTACAAGGCCTCGGAGCATACAGGGCCAGGGAGCGTACAGGGCCAGGGAGCGTACGGGGCCAGGGAGCGTACAAGGCCTCGAGCATACAGGTCCTGGGATCATACAGGGCCTGGGAGCGTACAGGGGCCTGGGAGCGTACAGAGCCTGGGAGCGTACAGGGCCTATGAGTGTACAGGTCCTAGGAGCGTACAGGGGCCGGGAGCATACAGGGCCTGGGAGCATACAGGGCCTGGGAGCGTACAGAGCCTGGGAACGTACAGGGACTGGGAGCGTATAGTGCTTGGGATCATACAGTGCCTGGGAGCGTACAGGGTCAGGGAGCATGCAGGGCCAGGGAGCATACAGGGCCAGGGAGCATACAGGGCCTGGGAGCGTACAGGGCTAGGGAGCGTACAGGACCTGGTAGCGTACAGGGCCAGGGAGCGTACAGGGCATGGGAGGGTAAAGGACCAGGGAGTGTACAGGGCTAGGGAGCGTACAGGGCCAGGGAGCGTACAAGGCCTGAGAGCATACAGGGCCTGAGAGCATATAGGGCCTGGGATCGTACAGGGCCATGGGAGCGTACATGGCCTGGAAGTGATCAGGGCCACGGAACGTAGAGGGCCAGGGAGCGTACAGGGCCAGGGAGCGTACAGGGCCAGGGAGCGTACAGGGCCAGGGAGCGTAAAGGCAAGCGAGCGTACAGGGCCAGGGAGCGTACAAAGCCTCGAGCATACAGGTCCTGGGAGCATACAGTGCCTGGGAGCGTACAGGGGCCTGGGAGCGTACAGGGCCAGGGAGCGTACAGTGCCAGGGAGCATACAGTGCCTGGGAGCGTTCAGGGTCTGGTAGAGTACAGGGCCTATGAGTGTACAGGTCCTGGGAGCGTACAGGGGCTGGGAGCATACAGGGCCTGGGAGTATACAGGGCCTGGGAGCATACAGGGCCTGGGAGCGTACAGGGCCTTGGAGCGTACAGGGCCTGGGAACGTACAGGGCCTGGGAGCGTACAGGGCCAGGGAGCGTGCAGGGCCAGGGAGCATACAGGGCCAGGGAGCATACAGGGCCTGGGAGAGTACAGGGCTAGGGAGCAAACAGGGCCGAAAAGCATACAGGGCCAGGGACCGTACAGGGCCGGGGAGCGTACAAGGCCTGGGAGAGTACAGGGCCTGGGAGCATAGAGGGCCTGGGAGCATACAGGGCCTAGAAGCATACAGGGCCTGGGAGCGTTCAGGGCCAGGGAGTGTACAGGGCCTGGGAGCGTACAAGGCCTGGGAGCGTACAGGGCCTGGGAGTGTACGGGGCCTGGGAGCATACAGGGCCTGGGAGCATACAGGGCTTTTTAGTATACAGGGCCTGGAAGCATAAAGGCCTGGGAGCGTTCAGGGCCAGGGAGTGTACAGGTACTTGGAACGTACAGGGACGTGGAACGTACACGGCCAGGGAGCGTACAAGGCTTGGGAGCGTACAGGACCTGGGAGCGTACAGGGCCTGGGAGCGTACAGGGCCAGGGAGCATACATTGCCAGGGAGCGTACAGTGCCTGGGAGCGTATTGGGCCTGGTAGCGTACAGGGCCAGGGAGCGTACAGGGCCTGGGAGCGTACAGGGCCTTGGAGCGTACAGGGCCTGGTAGCGTACAGGGCCAGGGAGCGTGCAGGGCCGGGGAGCATACAGCGCCAGAGAGCATACAGGTCCTGGGAGCGTTCAGGACTAGGGAGCGTACAGGACCTGGGAGCGTACAGGACCAGGGAGCATACAGGGCCTGGGAGCGTACAGGGTTAGGGAGCGTACAGGGCCAGGGAGCGTGCAGGGCCAGGGCGCGTACAGGGCCAGGGAGCGTACAGGGCCAGGGAGCGTACAAGGCCTGGGAGCATACAGGGCCAGGGAGCGTACAGAGCCAGGGAGCGTACAAGGCCTCGAGCATACAGGTCCTGGGATCATACAGGGACTGGGAGCGTACAGGGGCCTGTGAGCGTACAGGGACTGGGAGCGTACAGGGCCTGGGAGCATACAGGGCCTGGGAGCGTACAGGGCCTGGGAGCGTACAGGGCCTGGGAGCATACAGGGCCTGGGAGCGTACAGGGCATGGGAGCGTACAGGGCCAGGGAGCGTGCAGGGCCAGGGAGCATACAGGGCCACGGAGCATACAGGGCCTGGGAGCGTACAGGGCTAGTGAGCGTACAGCACCAGAAACGCACAGGGCTAGGGAGCGTACAGGGCCAGGGAGCGTACAAGGACTGAGAGCATATAGGGCCTGGGAGCGTACAGGGCCAGGGAGCGTACATGGCCTGGAAGTGATCAGGGCCACGGAGCGTAGAGGGCCAGGTAGAGTATAGGGCCAGGGAGCGTACAGGGCCAGGGAGCATAAAGGCCAGGGAGCGTACAGGGCCAGGGAGCGTACAAGGCCTCGAGCATACAGGTCCTGGAATCATACAGGGCCTGGGAGCGTTCAAGGGCCTGGGAGCGTACAGGGCCAGGGAGCGTACAGTGATAAGGAGCATACAGTGCCTGGGAGCGTTTAGAGCCTGGTAGCGTACAGGGCCTATGAGTGTACAGGTCCTGGGAGCGTACAGGGGCTGGGAGCATAGAGGGCATTGGAGCATACAGGGCCTGGGAGCGTACAAGGCCAAGGAGCGTACAGTGCCAGGGAGCATACAGTGGCTGGGAGCGTTCAGGGTCTGGAAGCGTACACGGCCTGGGAGCGTACAGGGCCTATGAGTGTTCAGGTCCTGGAGCGTACAGGGGCTGGGAGCATACAAGGCCTGGGAGCAAACAGGTCCTGGGAGCGTACAGGGCCTGGGAGCGTACAGGGCCAGAGAGCGTACATGTCCGGAGAGCATACAGGGCCAGGGAGAATACACTGCCTGGGAGCGTACAGGGCCAGGGAGTGTACAGGGCCAGAGAGCATACAGGTCCAGGGAGCGTACAGTGCCAGGGAGCATACAGTGGCTGGGAGCGTTCAGGGCCTGGAAGCGTACACGGCCTGGGAGCGTACAGGGCCTATGAGTGTACAGGTCCTGGAGCGTACAGGGGCTGGGAGCATACAAGGCCTGGGAGCATACAGGTCCTGGGAGCGTACAGGGCCTGGGAGCGTACAGGGCCTGGGAGCGTACAGGGCCAGAGAGCGTACATGGCCGGAGAGCATACAGGGCCAGGAAGAATACACTGCCTGGGAGCGTACAGGGCCAGGGAGTGTACAGGGCCAGAGAGCATACAGGTCCAGGGAGCGTACGAGGCCTGGGAGCGTACAGGGCCTGGGAGAATACAGGGTCAGGTAGTCTACAGGGCAAGGGAGTGTACAGGGCCAGAGAGCATACAGGTCCAGGGAGCGGACAAGGCTGGGAGCGTACAGGGCCTGGGAGCATACAGGGCCTGGGAGCATACAGGGCCTGGAAGCATACAGGGCCTGGGAGCGTTTAGGGCTAGGGAGCGTACAGGGCCAGGGAGCGTACAGGCCCTGGGAGCGTACAGGGCCTGGGAGCGTACAGGGCCTGGGAGTGTACAGGGCCAGGGAGCGTACAGGGCCTAGGAGCATACAGGCCCTGGGAGCATACAGAGCCTGGGAGCATACAGGGCCTGGAAGCATACAGGGCCTGGGAGCGTTCAGGGCCAGGGAGCGTACAAGGCCTGGGAGCGTACAGGTACTTGGAGCGTGCAGGGCCAATGAGTGTACAGGTCCAGGGAGCGTTCAGGGGCTGGGAGCATACAGGGCCTGGGAGCGTTCAGGGCCTGGGAGCGTACAGGGCCAGGGAGCGTACAGTGCCAGGGAGCATATAGGGCCTGGTAACGTACAGGGCCCATGAGTGTACAGGTCCTGGGAGCATACAGGGGCTTGGAGCACACAGGGCCTGGGAGCATACAGGGCCTGGGAGCGTACAGGGCCAGGGAGCGTACAATGCATGAGAGCGTTCAGGGCTTGGTAACGTACAGGTCTTGGGAGCGTACAGGTCTTGGGAGCGTACAGGGGCTGGGAGCATACAGGGCCTGGGAGCATACAGGGCCTGGGAGCGTACAGGGCCTTGGAGCGAACAGGGCCTGTGAGCGTACAGGGCCTGGGAGCATACAGTGCCAGGGAGCATACAGTGCCTGGAAGCGTTCAGGGCCTGGTAGCGTACAGGGTCAGAGAGCGTGCAGGGCCAGGGAGCATACAGGGTCAGGGAGCATACTGGGCCTGAGAGCGTACAGGGCTTGGGAGGGTAAAGGACCACGGAGCGTACAGGGCCAGGGAGCGTACAAGGCCTGAGAGCATACAGGGCCTGATAGCATACAGGGCCAGGGAGCGTACAGGGCCAGGGAGCGTACATGGCCAGAAAGTGATCAGGGCCACAGAGCGTACAGTGCCAGGGAGTGAACAGGGCCAGGGAGCGTTCAGGGCCAGGGAGCGTAAGGGCCAGGGAGCGTACAAGGCCTCGAGCATACAGGTCCTGGGAGCATACAGGGCCTGGGAGCGTACAGGGGCCTGCGAGCGTACAGGGCCTGGGAGCGTACAGTGCCAGGGAGCATACAGTGCCTGGGAGCGTTCAGGGCCTGGTAGCGTACAGGGCCTGGGAGCGTACAGGGCCTGGGAGCGTACAGGGCCTATGAATGTACAGGTCCTGGGAGCGTACAGGGGCTGGGAGCATACAGGGCCTAGGAGCATACAGGGCCCGGGAGCGTACAGGGCCTGGGAGTGTACAGGGCCTGGGAGCGTACAGGTCCAGGGATCGTGGAGGGCCAGGGAGCGTGGAGGGCCAGGGAGCATACAGAGCCAGGGAGCATACAGGGCCAGGGAGCGTACAGGGCCTGGGAGCGTACAGGGCCTGGGATCTTACAGGGCCTGGGAGCGTACAGGGCCTGGGAGCGTACAATGTCAGGGAGCGTACAGGGCCTGGGAGTGGACAAGGCCTTGGAGCATAAGGGCCAGGGAGCGTACAGGGCCTGGGAGGGTAAAGGACCAGGGAGCATACAGTGCCAGGGAGCGTACAGGGCCTGGGAGCGTACACGGCCAGGGAGTGTACAGGGCCAGATAGCATACAGGTCCAGGGAGCGTACAAGGCCTTGGAGCGTACAGGGTAGGGGAGCATACATGGCCTGGGAGCATATAGGGCTTGGAAGCATACAGAGCCTGGGAGCATTCAGGGCTAGGGAGCGTACAGGGCCATGGAGCGTACAGGGATAGAGAGCGTACAAGGCCTGGGAGCGTACAGGGCCTGGGAGTGTACAGGGCCAGGGAGCATACAGGGTCTGGGAGCATACAGCGCCTAGGAGCATACAGGGCCTGGGAGCATACAGGGCCTGAAAGCATACAGGGCCTGGGAGCGTTCAGGGCCAGGGAGCGTACAGGGCCTTGGAGCATACAGGGCCAGGGAGCGTACAACGCTTGGGAGCGTACAGGGCCTGGGAGCGTACAGGGCCTGGGAGCATTCAGAGCCTATGAGCGTACAGGTCCTGGGAGCGTACAGGGGCTGGGATCATACAAGGCTTGGGAGCATACAGGTCCTGGGAGCGTACAGGGCCTGGGAGCGTACAGGGCCTGGGAGGGTTAAGGACCAGGGAGCATACAGGTCCAGGGAGCGTACAAGGCATTGGAGCGTACAGGGCAGGAGAGCATACATGGCCTGGGAGCATATAGGGCTTGGAAGCATACAGGGCCTGGGAGCGTTCAGGGCCAGGGAGCGTACAGGGCCTATGAAAGTACAGGTCCTGGAGCGTACAGGGGCTGGGAGCATACAAGGCCTGGGAGCATACAGGTCCTGGGAGCGTACAGGGCCTGGGAGCGTACAGGGCCTGGGAGCGTACAGGGCCAGAGAGCGTACATGGCTGGAGAGCATACAGGGCCAGGGAGAATACACTGCCTGGGAGCGTACAGGGCCAGGGAGTGTACAGGGCCAGAGAGCATACAGGTCCAGGGAGCGTACGAGGCCTGGGAGCGTACAGGGCCTGGGAGCATACAGGGCCTGGTTGCCTACAGGGCCAGGGAGTGTACAGGGCCAGAGAGCATACAGGTCCAGGGAGCGGACAAGGCTGGGAGCGTACAGGGCATGGGAGCATACAGGGCCTGGGAGCATACAGGGCCTGGAAGCATACAGGGCCTGGGAGCGTTTAGGTCCAGGGAGCGTACAGGGCCAGGGAGCGTACAGGGCCTGGGAGCTTACAGGGCCTGGGAGCGTACAGGGCCTGGGAGTGTACAGGGCCAGGGAGCGTACAGGGCCTAGGAGCATACAGGGCCTGGGAGCATACAGGGCCTGGAAGCATACAGGGCCTGGGAGCGTTCAGGGCCAGGGAGCGTACAAGGCCTGGGAGCGTACAGGTACTTGGAGCGTACAGGGCCTATGAGTGTACAGGTCCAGGGAGCGTTCAGGGGCTGGGAGCATACAGGGCCTGGGAGCGTTCAGGGCCTGGGAGCGTACAGGGCCAGGGAGCGTACAGTGCCAGGGAGCATATAGGGCCTGGTAACGTACAGGGCCTATGAGTGTACAGGTCCTGGGAGCATACAGGGGCTTGGAGCATACAGGGCCTGGGAGCATACAGGGCCTGGGAGCGTACAGGGCCAGGGAGCGTACAGTGCATGAGAGCGTTCAGGGCCTGGTAACGTACAGGGCCTATGAGTGTACAGGTCTTGGGAGCGTACAGGGGCTGGGAGCATACAGGGCCTGGGAGCATACAGGGCCTGGGAGCGTACAGGGCCTTGGAGCGAACAGGGCCTGTGAGCGTACAGGGCCTGGGAGCGTACAGTGCCAGGGAGCATACAGTGCCTGGGAGCGTTCAGGGCCTGGTAGGGTACAGGGCCTGGGAGCGTACAGGGCCTGGGAGCGTACAGGGGCCTGCGAGCGTACAGGGCCTGGGAGCGTACAGTGCCAGGGAGCATACAGTGCCTGGGAGCGTTCAGGGCCTGGTAGCGTACAGGGCCTGGGAGCGTACAGGGCCTGGGAGCGTACAGGGCCTATGAATGTACAGGTCCTGGGAGCGTACAGGGGCTGGGAGCATACAGGGCCTAGGAGCATACAGGGCCCGGGAGCGTACAGGGCCTGGGAGTGTACAGGGCCTGGGAGCGTACAGGTCCAGGGATCGTGGAGGGCCAGGGAGCGTGGAGGGCCAGGGAGCATACAGGGCCAGGGAGCATACAGGGCCAGGGAGCGTACAGGGCCTGGGAGCGTACAGGGCCTGGGAGCTTACAGGGCCAGGGAGCGTACAGGGCCTGGGAGCGTACAGGGCCTGGTAGCGTACAATGTCAGGGAGCGTACAGGGCCTGGGAGTGGACAAGGCCTTGGAGCATAAGGGCCAGGGAGCGTACAGGGCCTGGGAGGGTAAAGGACCAGGGAGCATACAGTGCCAGGGAGCGTACAGGGCCTGGGAGCGTACACGGCCTGGGAGTGTACAGGGCCAGATAGCATACAGGTCCAGGGAGCGTACAAGGCCTTGGAGCGTACAGGGCAGGGGAGCATACATGGCCTGGGAGCATATAGGGCTTGGAAGCATACAGGGCCTGGGAGCATTCAGGGCCAGGGAGCGTACAGGGCCATGGAGCGTACAGGGATAGAGAGCGTACAAGGCCTGGGAGCGTACAGGGCCTGGGAGTGTACAGGGCCAGGGAGCATACAGGGCCTGGGAGCATACAGCGCCTAGGAGCATACAGGACCTGGGAGCATACAGGGCCTGAAAGCATACAGGGCCTGGGAGCGTTCAGGGCCAGGGAGCGTACAGGGCCTTGGAGCATACAGGGCCAGGGAGCGTACAACGCTTGGGAGCGTACAGGGCCTGGGAGCGTACAGGGCCTGGGAGCATTCAGAGCCTATGAGCGTACAGGTCCTGGGAGCGTACAGGGGCTGGGATCATACAAGGCTTGGGAGCATACAGGTCCTGGGAGCGTACAGGGCCTGGGAGCGTACAGGGCCTGGGAGGGTTAAGGACCAGGGAGCATACAGGTCCAGGGAGCGTACAAGGCATTGGAGCGTACAGGGCAGGAGAGCATACATGGCCTGGGAGCATATAGGGCTTGGAAGCATACAGGGCCTGGGAGCGTTCAGGGCCAGGGAGCGTACAGGGCCTATGAAAGTACAGGTCCTGGAGCGTACAGGGGCTGGGAGCATACAAGGCCTGGGAGCATACAGGTCCTGGGAGCGTATAGGGCCTGGGAGCGTACAGGGCCTGGGAGCGTACAGGGCCAGAGAGCGTACATGGCTGGAGAGCATACAGGGCAGGGAGAATACACTGCCTGGGAGCGTACAGGGCCAGGGAGTGTACAGGGCCAGAGAGCATACAGGTCCAGGGAGCGTACGAGGCCTGGGAGCGTACAGGGCCTGGGAGCATACAGGGCCTGGTTGCCTACAGGTCCAGGGAGTGTACAGGGCCAGAGAGCATACAGGTCCAGGGAGCGGACAAGGCTGGGAGCGTACAGGGCCTGGGAGCATACAGGGCCTGGGAGCATACAGGTCCTGGAAGCATACAGGGCCTGGGAGCGTTTAGGTCCAGGGAGCGTACAGGGCCAGGGAGCGTACAGGGCCTGGGAGCTTACAGGGCCTGGGAGCGTACAGGGCCTGGGAGTGTACAGGGCCAGGGAGCGTACAGGGCCTAGGAGCATACAGGGCCTGGGAGCATACAGGGCCTGGGAGCATACAGGGCCTGGAAGCTTACAGGGCCTGGGAGCGTTCAGGGCCAGGGAGCGTACAAGGCCTGGGAGCGTACAGGTACTTGGAGCGTACAGGGCCTATGAGTGTACAGGGCCAGGGAGCGTTCAGGGGCTGGGAGCATACAGGGCCTGGGAGCGTACAAGGCCAAGGAGCGTGCAGTGCCAGGGAGCATACAGTGGCTGGGAGCGTTCAGGGCCTGGAAGCGTACACGGCCTGGGAGCGTACAGGGCCTATGAGTGTACAGGTCCTGGAGCGTACAGGGGCTGGGAGCATACAGGGCCTGGGAGCATACAGGTCCTGGGAGCGTACAGGGCCTGGGAGCGTAAAGGGCCTGGGAGCGTACAGGGCCAGAGAGCGTACATGGCCGGAGAGCATACAGGGCCAGGGAGAATACACTGCCTGGGAGCGTACAGGGCCAGGGAGTGTACAGGGCCAGAGAGCATATAGGTCCAGGGAGCGTACAGGGCCAGGGAGTGTACAGGGCCAGAGAGCATATAGGTCCAGGGAGCGTACGAGGCCTGGGAGCGTACAGGGCCTGGGAGAATACAGGGCCTGGTAGCCTACAGGGCCAGGGAGTGTACAGGGCCAGAGAGCATACAGGTCCAGGGAGCGGACAAGGCTGGGAGCGTACAGGGCCTGGGAGCATACAGGGCCTAAGAGCATACAGGGCCTGGAAGCATACAGGGCCTGGGAGCGTTTAGGGCCAGGGAGCGTACAGGGCCAGGGAGCGTACAGGGCCTGGGAGCGTACAGGGCCTGGGAGCGTACAGGGCCTGGGAGTGTACAGGGCCAGGGAGCGTACAGGGCCTAGGAGCATACAGGCCCTGGGAGCATACAGAGCCTGGGAGCATACAGGGCCTGGAAGCATACAGGGCCTGGGAGCGTTCAGGGCCAGGGAGCGTACAAGGCCTGGGAGCGTACAGGTACTTGGAGCGTACAAGGCCAATGAGTGTACAGGTCCAGGGAGCGTTCAGGGGCTGGGAGCATACAGGGCCTGGGAGCGTTCAGGGCCTGGGAGCGTACAGGGCCAGGGAGCGTACAGTGCCAGGGAGCATATAGGGCCTGGTAACGTACAGGGCCTATGAGTGTACAGGTCCTGGGAGCGTACAGGGGCTGGGAGCATACAGGGCCTGGGAGCATACAGGGCCTGGGAGCGTACAGGGCCTTGGAGCGAACAGGGCCTGTGAGCGTACAGGGCCTGGGAGCGTACAGTGCCAGGGAGCATACAGTGCCTGGGAGCGTTCAGGGCCTGGTAGCGTACAGGGCCTGGGAGCGTACAGGGCCTGGGAGCGTACAGGGGCCTGCGAGCGTACAGGGCCTGGGAGCGTACAGTGCCAGGGAGCATACAGTGCCTGGGAGCGTTCAGGGCCTGGTAGCGTACAGGGCCTGGGAGCGTACAGGGCCTGGGAGCGTACAGGGCCTATGAATGTACAGGTCCTGGGAGCGTACAGGGGCTGGGAGCATACAGGGCCTAGGAGCATACAGGGCCCGGGAGCGCACAGGGCCTGGGAGTGTACAGGGCCTGGGAGCGTACAGGTCCAGGGATCGTGGAGGGCCAGGGAGCGTGGAGGGCCAGGGAGCATACAGGGCCAGGGAGCGTACAGGGCCTGGGAGCGTACAGGGCCTGGGAGCTTACAGGGCCAGGGAGCGTACAGGGCCTGGGAGCGTACAGGGCCTGGTAGCGTACAATGTCAGGGAGCGTACAGGGCCTGGGAGTGGACAAGGCCTTGGAGCATAAGGGCCAGGGAGCGTACAGGGCCTGGGAGGGTAAAGGACCAGGGAGCATACAGTGCCAGGGAGCGTACAGGGCCTGGGAGCGTACACGGCCAGGGAGTGTACAGGGCCAGATAGCATACAGGTCCAGGGAGCGTACAAGGCCTTGGAGCGTACAGGGCAGGGGAGCATACATGGCCTGGGAGCATATAGGGCTTGGAAGCATACAGGGCCTGGGAGCATTCAGGGCCAGGGAGCGTACAGGGCCATGGAGCGTACAGGGATAGAGAGCGTACAAGGCCTGGGAGCGTACAGGTACTTGGAGCGTACAGGGCCTATGAGTGTACAGGGCCAGGGAGCGTTCAGGGGCTGGGAGCATACAGGGCCTGGGAGCGTACAAGGCCAAGGAGCGTGCAGTGCCAGGGAGCATACAGTGGCTGGGAGCGTTCAGGGCCTGGAAGCGTACACGGCCTGGGAGCGTACAGGGCCTATGAGTGTACAGGTCCTGGAGCGTACAGGGGCTGGGAGCATACAGGGCCTGGGAGCATACAGGGCCTGGGAGCGTACAGGGCCTGGGAGCGTAAAGGGCCTGGGAGCGTACAGGGCCAGAGAGCGTACATGGCCGGAGAGCATACAGGGCCAGGGAGAATACACTGCCTGGGAGCGTACAGGGCCAGGGAGTGTACAGGGCCAGAGAGCATATAGGTCCAGGGAGCGTACAGGGCCAGGGAGTGTACAGGGCCAGAGAGCATATAGGTCCAGGGAGCGTACGAGGCCTGGGAGCGTACAGGGCCTGGGAGAATACAGGGCCTGGTAGCCTACAGGGCCAGGGAGTGTACAGGGCCAGAGAGCATACAGGTCCAGGGAGCGGACAAGGCTGGGAGCGTACAGGGCCTGGGAGCATACAGGGCCTAAGAGCATACAGGGCCTGGAAGCATACAGGGCCTGGGAGCGTTTAGGGCCAGGGAGCGTACAGGGCCAGGGAGCGTACAGGGCCTGGGAGCGTACAGGGCCTGGGAGCGTACAGGGCCTGGGAGTGTACAGGGCCAGGGAGCGTACAGGGCCTAGGAGCATACAGGCCCTGGGAGCATACAGAGCCTGGGAGCATACAGGGCCTGGAAGCATACAGGGCCTGGGAGCGTTCAGGGCCAGGGAGCGTACAAGGCCTGGGAGCGTACAGGTACTTGGAGCGTACAAGGCCAATGAGTGTACAGGTCCAGGGAGCGTTCAGGGGCTGGGAGCATACAGGGCCTGGGAGCGTTCAGGGCCTGGGAGCGTACAGGGCCAGGGAGCGTACAGTGCCAGGGAGCATATAGGGCCTGGTAACGTACAGGGCCTATGAGTGTACAGGTCCTGGGAGCGTACAGGGGCTGGGAGCATACAGGGCCTGGGAGCATACAGGGCCTGGGAGCGTACAGGGCCTTGGAGCGAACAGGGCCTGTGAGCGTACAGGGCCTGGGAGCGTACAGTGCCAGGGAGCATACAGTGCCTGGGAGCGTTCAGGGCCTGGTAGCGTACAGGGCCTGGGAGCGTACAGGGCCTGGGAGCGTACAGGGGCCTGCGAGCGTACAGGGCCTGGGAGCGTACAGTGCCAGGGAGCATACAGTGCCTGGGAGCGTTCAGGGCCTGGTAGCGTACAGGGCCTGGGAGCGTACAGGGCCTGGGAGCGTACAGGGCCTATGAATGTACAGGTCCTGGGAGCGTACAGGGGCTGGGAGCATACAGGGCCTAGGAGCATACAGGGCCCGGGAGCGCACAGGGCCTGGGAGTGTACAGGGCCTGGGAGCGTACAGGTCCAGGGATCGTGGAGGGCCAGGGAGCGTGGAGGGCCAGGGAGCATACAGGGCCAGGGAGCGTACAGGGCCTGGGAGCGTACAGGGCCTGGGAGCTTACAGGGCCAGGGAGCGTACAGGGCCTGGGAGCGTACAGGGCCTGGTAGCGTACAATGTCAGGGAGCGTACAGGGCCTGGGAGTGGACAAGGCCTTGGAGCATAAGGGCCAGGGAGCGTACAGGGCCTGGGAGGGTAAAGGACCAGGGAGCATACAGTGCCAGGGAGCGTACAGGGCCTGGGAGCGTACACGGCCAGGGAGTGTACAGGGCCAGATAGCATACAGGTCCAGGGAGCGTACAAGGCCTTGGAGCGTACAGGGCAGGGGAGCATACATGGCCTGGGAGCATATAGGGCTTGGAAGCATACAGGGCCTGGGAGCATTCAGGGCCAGGGAGCGTACAGGGCCATGGAGCGTACAGGGATAGAGAGCGTACAAGGCCTGGGAGCGTACAGGGCCTGGGAGTGTACAGGGCCAGGGAGCATACAGGGCCTGGGAGCATACAGCGCCTAGGAGCATACAGGGCCTGGGAGCATACAGGGCCTGAAAGCATACAGGGCCTGGGAACGTTCAGGGCCAGGGAGCGTACAGGGCCTTGGAGCATACAGGGCCAGGGAGCGTACAACGCTTGGGAGCGTACAGGGCCTGGGAGCGTACAGGGCCTGGGAGCATTCAGAGCGTATGAGCGTACAGGTCCTGGGAGCGTACAGGGGCTGGGATCATACAAGGCTTGGGAGCATACAGGTCCTGGGAGCGTACAAGGCATTGGAGCGTACAGGGCAGGAGAGCATACATGGCCTGGGAGCATATAGGGCTTGGAAGCATACAGGGCCTGGGAGCGTTCAGGGCCAGGGAGCGTACAGGGCCTATGAAAGTACAGGTCCTGGAGCGTACAGGGGCTGGGAGCATACAAGGCCTGGGAGCATACAGGTCCTGGGAGCGTACAGGGCCTGGGAGCGTACAGGGCCTGGGAGCGTACAGGGCCAGAGAGCGTACATGGCTGGAGAGCATACAGGGCAGGGAGAATACACTGCCTGGGAGCGTTCAGGGCCAGGGAGTGTACAGGGCCAGAGAGCATACAGGTCCAGGGAGCGTACGAGGCCTGGGAGCGTACAGGGCCTGGGAGCATACAGGGCCTGGTTGCCTACAGGGCCAGGGAGTGTACAGGGCCAGAGAGCATACAGGTCCAGGGAGCGGACAAGGCTGGGAGCGTACAGGGCCTGGGAGCATACAGGGCCTGGGAGCATACAGGGCCTGGAAGCATACAGGGCCTGGGAGCGTTTAGGTCCAGGGAGCGTACAGGGCCAGGGAGCGTACAGGGCCTGGGAGCTTACAGGGCCTGGGAGCGTACAGGGCCTGGGAGTGTACAGGGCCAGGGAGCGTACAGGGCCTAGGAGCATACAGGGCCTGGGAGCATACAGGGCCTGGGAGCATACAGGGCCTGGAAGCATACAGGGCCTGGGAGCGTTCAGGGCCAGGGAGCGTACAAGGCCTGGGAGCGTACAGGTACTTGGAGCGTACAGGGCCTATGAGTGTACAGAGCCAGGGAGCGTTCAGGGGCTGGGAGCATACAGGGCCTGGGAGCGTACAAGGCCAAGGAGCGTACAGTGCCAGGGAGCATACAGTGGCTGGGAGCGTTCAGGGCCTGGAAGCGTACACGGCCTGGGAGCGTACAGGGCCTATGAGTGTACAGGTCCTGGAGCGTACAGGGGCTGGGAGCATACAGGGCCTGGGAGCATACAGGTCCTGGGAGCGTACAGTGCCTGGGAGCGTAAAGGGCCTGGGAGCGTACAGGGCCAGAGAGCGTACATGGCCGGAGAGCATACAGGGCCAGGGAGAATACACTGCCTGGGAGCGTACAGGGCCAGGGAGTGTACAGGGCCAGAGAGCATATAGGTCCAGGGAGCGTACGAGGCCTGGGAGCGTACAGGGCCTGGGAGAATACAGGGCCTGGTAGCCTACAGGGCCAGGGAGTGTACAGGGCCAGAGAGCATACAGGTCCAGGGAGCGGACAAGGCTGGGAGCGTACAGGGCCTGGGAGCATACAGGGCCTAAGAGCATACAGGGCCTGGAAGCATACAGGGCCTGGGAGCGTTTAGGGCCAGGGAGCGTACAGGGCCAGGGAGCGTACAGGGCCTGGGAGCGTACAGGGCCTGGGAGCGTACAGGGCCAGGGAGCGTACAGGGCCTAGGAGCATACAGGCCCTGGGAGCATACAGAGCCTGGGAGCATACAGGGCCTGGAAGCATACAGGGCCTGGGAGCGTTCAGGGCCAGGGAGCGTACAAGGCCTGGGAGCGTACAGGTACTTGGAGCGTACAAGGCCAATGAGTGTACAGGTCCAGGGAGCGTTCAGGGGCTGGGAGCATACAGGGCCTGGGAGCGTTCAGGGCCTGGGAGCGTACAGGGCCAGGGAGCGTACAGTGCCAGGGAGCATATAGGGCCTGGTAACGTACAGGGCCTATGAGTGTACAGGTCCTGGGAGCATACAGGGGCTTGGAGCATACAGGGCCTGGGAGCATACAGGGCCTGGGAGCGTACAGGGCCAGGGAGCGTACAGTGCATGAGAGCGTTCAGGGCCTGGTAACGTACAGGGCCTATGAGTGTACAGGTCTTGGGAGCGTACAGGGGCTGGGAGCATACAGGGCCTGGGAGCGTACAGGGCCTTGGAGCGAACAGGGCCTGTGAGCGTACAGGGCCTGGGAGCATACAGGGCCTGGGAGCGTACAGGGCCTTGGAGCGAACAGGGCCTGTGAGCGTACAGGGCCTGGGAGCATACAGGGCCTGGGAGCGTACAGGGTCAGAGAGCGTGCAGGGCCAGGGAGCATACAGGGTCAGGGAGCATACTGGGCCTGAGAGCGTACAGGGCTTGGGAGGGTAAAGGACCACGGATCGTACAGGGCCAGGGAGCGTACAAGGCCTGAGAGCATACAGGGCCTGATAGCATACAGGGCCAGGGAGCGTACAGGGCCAGGGAGCGTACATGGCCTGAAAGTGATCAGGGCCACAGACCGCACAGGGCCAGGGAGTGAACAAGGCCAGGGAGCGTTCAGGGCCAGGGAGCGTAAGGGCCAGGGAGCGTACAAGGCCTCGAGCATACAGGTCCTGGGAGCATACAGGGCCTGGGAGCGTACAGGGGCCTGCGAGCGTACAGGGCCGGGGAGCATACAGTGCCAGGGAGCATACAGTGCCTGGGAGCGTTCAGGGCCTGGTAGCGTACAGGGACTGGGAGCGTACAGGGCCTGGGAGCGTACAGGGCCTATGAATGTACAGGTCCTGGGAGCGTACAGGGGCTGGGAGCATACAGGGCCTAGGAGCATGCAGGGCCCGGGAGCGTACAGGGCCTGGGAGTGTACAGGGCCTGGGAGCGTACAGGTCCAGGTATCGTGGAGGGCCAGGGAGCGTGGAGGGTCAGGGAGCATACAGGGCCAGGGAGCATACAGGGCCAGGGAGCGTACAGGGCCTGGGAGCGTACAGGGCCTGGGAGCTTACAGGGCCAGGGAGCGTACAGGGCTTGGGAGCGTACAGGGCCTGGGAGCGTACAATGTCAGGGAGCGTACAGGGCCTGGGAGTGGACAAGGCCTTGGAGCATAAGGGCCAGGGAGCGTACAGGGCCTGGGAGGGTAAAGGACCAGGGAGCATACAGTGCCAGGGAGCGTACAGGGCCTGGGAGCGTACAGGGCCAGGGAGTGTACAGGGCCAGATAGCATACAGGTCCAGGGAGCGTACAAGGCCTTGGAGCGTACAGGGCAGGGGAGCATACATGGCCTGGGAGCATATAGGGCTTGGGAGCATACAGGGCCTTGGAGAATTCAGGGCCAGGGAGCGTACAGGGCCATGGAGCGTACAGGAATAGAGAGCGTACAAGGCCTGGGAGCGTACAGGGCCTGGGAGTGTTAAGGGCCAGGGAGCGTACAGGGCCTGGGAACGTACAGGGACTTGGAGCGGACAGGGCCTATAAGTGTACAGGTCCTGAGAGCGTACAGGGGCTTCGAGCGTACAGGGCCTGGGAGCATACAGGGCCTGGGAGCGTACAGGGCCTGGCAGCGTACAGGGCCAGGGAGCGTACAGTGCAAGGTAGCATACAGTGCCTGGGAGCGTTCAGGGGCTGGTAGCGTACAGGGCCTAGGAGCGTACAGGGGCTGGGAGCATACAGGTCCTGGGAGCATACAGGGCCTGGGAGCGTACAGGGCCTGAGAGCGTACAGGGCATGGGAGCATACAGGGCCTGGGAGCTTACAGGGCCAGGGAGCGTGCAGGGCTGGGGAGCATACAGGGCCAGGGAGCTTACAGGGCCTGGGAGCGTACAGAACTAGGGAGCGTACAGGACCTGGGAGCGTACAGGGCCAGGGAGCGTACAGGGCCTGGGAGGGTAAAGGATTAGGGAGCGTACAGGGACTGGGAGCGTACAGGGCCAGAGAGCGTACAAGGCCTGAGAGCATACAGGTCCTGAGAGCATACAAGGCCTGGGAGCGTACATGGCCATGAAGTGATCAAGCCGACGGAGCGTAGGGGGCCTGGGAGCGTACAGGGCCAGGGAGCGTACATGGCCTGGAAGTGATCAGGGCCACGGAGCGTAGAGGGCCAGGGAGCGTACAGGGCCAGGGAGCGTACAGGGCCTGGGAGCATACAGCGCCTGGGAGCATACAGGGCCTGGGAGCATACAGGGCCTGAAAGCATACAGGGCCTGGGAGCGTTCAGTGCCAGGGAGCGTACAGGGCCTTGGAGCATACAGGGCCAGGGAGCGTACAAGGCTTGGGAGCGTACAGGGCCTGGGAGCGTACAGGGCCTGGGAGCATACAGGGCCTATGAGCGAACAGGTCCTGGGAGCGTACAGGGGCTGGGATCATACAAGGCTTGGGAGCATACAGGTCCTGGGAGCGTACAGGGCCTGGGAGCGTACAGGGCCTGGGAGATTACAGGGCCAGGGAGTGTACAGGGCCAGAGAGCATACAGATCCAGGGAGCGTACAAGGCCTGGGAGCGTACAGGGCCTGGGAGCATACTGGGCCTGGGAGCATACAGGGCCTGGAAGCATACAGGGCCTGGGAGCGTTCAGGGCAAGGGAGCGTACAGGGCCTGGGAATGTACAGGGCCATTGAGCGTACAGGGCCTGGGAGCATGCAGGGCCTGGGAGCATACAGGATTTGGGAGCATACAGGGCCAGGAATCATACAGGGCCTGGGAGCGTTAAGGGCCAGGGAGCGTACAGGGCCTGGGAACGTACAGGGACTTGGAGCGTACAGGGCCTATAAGTGTACAGGTCCTGAGAGCGTACAGGGGCTTCGAGCATACAGGGCCTGGGAGCATACAGGGCCTGGGAGCGTACAGGGCCTGGGAGCGTACAGGGCCAGGGAGCGTACAGTGCCAGGTAGCATACAGTGCCTGGGAGCGTTCAGGGGCTGGTAGCGTACAGGGCCTAGGAGCGTACAGGGGCTGGGAGCATACAGGGCCTGGGAGCATACAGGGCCTGGGAGCGTACAGGGCCTGAGAGCGTACAGGGCATGGGAGCATACAGGGCCTGGGAGCTTACAGGGCCAGGGAGCGTGCAGGGCCGGGGAGCATACAGGGCCAGGGAGCTTACAGGGCCTGGGAGCGTACAGGACTAGGGAGCGTACAGGACCTGGGAGCGTACAGGGCCAGGGAGCGTACAGGGCCTGGGAGGGTAAAGGATTAGGGAGCGTACAGGGACTGGGAGCGTACAGGGCCAGAGAGCGTACAAGGCCTGAGAGCATACAGGGCCTGAGAGCATACAAGGCCTGGGAACGTACATGGCAATGAAGTGATCAGGGCCACGGAGCGTAGAGGGCCTGGGAGCGTACAGGGCCAGGGAGCGTACATGGCCTGGAAGTGATCAGGGCCACGGAGCGTAGAGGGCCAGGGAGCGTACAGGGCCAGGGAGCGTACAGGGCCTGGGAGCATACAGCGCCTGGGAGCATACAGGGCCTGGGAGCATACAGGGCCTGAAAGCATACAGGGCCTGGGAGCGTTCAGGGCCAGGGAGCGTACAGGGCCTTGGAGCATACAGGGCCAGGGAGCGTACAAGGCTTGGGAGCGTACAGGGCCTGGGAGCGTACAGGGCCTGGGAGCATACAGGGCCTATGAGCGAACAGGTCCTGAGAGCGAACAGGGGCTGGGATCATACAAGGCTTGGGAGCATACAGGTCCTGGGAGCGTACAGGGCCTGGGAGCGTACAGGGCCTGGGAGATTACAGGGCCAGGGAGTGTACAGGGCCAGAGAGCATACAGATCCAGGGAGCGTACAAGGCCTGGGAGCGTACAGGGCCTGGGAGCATACTGGGCCTGGGAGCATACAGGGCCTGGAAGCATACAGGGCCTGGGAGCGTTCAGGGCAAGGGAGCGTACAGGGCCTGGGAATGTACAGGGCCATTGAGCGTACAGGGCCTGGGAGCATGCAGGGCCTGGGAGCATACAGGATTTGGGAGCATACAGGGCCAGGAATCATACAGGGCCTGGGAGCGTTAAGGGCCAGGGAGCGTACAGGGCCTGGGAACGTATAGGGACTTGGAGCGTACAGGGCCTATAAGTGTACAGGTCCTGAGAGCGTACAGGGGCTTCGAGCATACAGGGCCTAGGAGCATACAGGGCCTGGGAGCGTACAGGGCCTGGGAGCGTACAGGGCCAGGGAGCGTACAGTGCCAGGGAGCATACAGGGCCTGGGAGCATACAGCGCCTGGGAGCATACAGGGCCTGGGAGCATACAGGGCCTGAAAGCATACAGGGCCTGGGAGCGTTCAGGGCCAGGGAGCGTACAGGGCCTTGGAGCATACAGGGCCAGGGAGCGTACAAGGCTTGGGAGCGTACAGGGCCTGGGAGCGTACAGGGCCTGGGAGCGTACAGGTCCTGGGAGCATACAGGGCCTATGAGCGTACAGGTCATGTGAGCGTACAGGGGCTGGGATCATACAAGGCTTGGGAGCATACAGGTCCTGGGAGCGTACAGGGCCTGGGAGCGAACAGGGCCTGGGAGGGTTAAGGACCAGGGAGCATACAGGTCCAGGGAGCGTACAAGGCCTTGGAGCGTACAAGGCAGGGGAGCATACATGGCCTGGGAGCATATGGGGCTTGGAAGCATACAGGGCCTGGGAGCGTTCAGGGCCAGGGAGCGTACAGGGCCATGGAGCGTACAGGGATAGAGAGCGTACAAGGCCTGGGAGCGTACAGGGCCTGGGAGTGTACAGGGCCAGGGAGCATACAGGGCCTGGGAGCATACAGCGCCTGGGGGCATACAGGGCCTGGGAGCATACAGGGCCTGAAAGCATACAGGGCCTGGGAGCGTTCAGGGCCAGAGAGCGTACAGGGCCTTGGAGCATACAGGGCCAGGGAGCGTACAAGGCTTGGGAGCGTACAGGGCCTGGGAGCGTACAGGGCCTGGGAGCATACAGGGCCTATGAGCGTACAGGTCCTGGGAGCGTACAGGGGCTGGGATCATACAAGGCTTGGGAGCATACAGGTCCTGGGAGCGTACAGGGCCTGGGAGCGTACAGGGCCTGGGAGATTACAGGGCAGGGAGTGTACTGGGCCAGAGAGCATACAGATCCAGGGAGCGTACAAGGCCTGGGAGCGTACAGGGCCTGGGAGCATACTGGGCCTGGGAGCGTTCAGGGCAAGAGAGCGTACAGGGCCTGGGAAAGTACAGGGCCATTGAGCGTTCAGGGCCTGGGAGAATGCAGGGCCTGGGAGCATACAGGGCTTGGGAGCATACAGGGCCAGGAATCATACAGGGCCTGGGAGCGTTAAGGGCCAGGGAGCGTACATGGCCTGGGAACGTACAGGGACTTGGAGCGTACAGGGCCTATAAGTGTACAGGTCCTGAGAGCGTACAGGGGCTTCGAGCGTACAGGGCCTGGGAGCATACAGTGCCTGGGAGCGTACAGGGCCTGGCAGCGTACAGGGCCAGGGAGCGTACAGTGCCAGGTAGCATACAGTGCCTGGGAGCGTTCAGGGGCTGGTAGCGTACAGGGCCTAGGAGCGTACAGGGGCTGGGAGCATACAGGGCCTGGGAGCATACAGGGCCTGGGAGCGTATAGGGCCTGAGAAGGTACAGGGCATGGGAGCATACAGGGCCTGGGAGCTTACAGGGCCAGGGAGCGTGCAGGGCCGGGGAGCATACAGGGCCAGGGAGCTTACAGGGCCTGGGAGCGTACAGGACTAGGGAGCGTACAGGACCTGGGAGCGTACAGGGCCAGGGAGCGTACAGGGCTTGGGAGGGTAAAGGATTAGGGAGCGTACAGGGACTGGGAGCGTACAGGGCCAGAGAGCGTACAAGGCCTGAGAGCATACAGGGCCTGAGAGCATACAAGGCCTGGGAGAGTACATGGCAATGAAGTGATCAGGGCCACGGAGCGTAGAGGGCCTGGGAGCGTACAGGGCCAGGGAGCGTACATGGCCTGGAAGTGATCAGGGCCACGGAGCGTAGAGGGCCAGGGAGCGTACAGGGCCAGGGAGCGTACAGGGCCAGGGTGAGTAAAGGCCAGGGAGCGTACAGGGCCGGGGAGCGTACAGGGCCAGGGAGCGTACAAGGCCTTGAGCATACAGGTCCTGGGAGCATAAAGGGCCTGGGAGCGTACAGGGGCCTGGGAGCGTACAGGGCCAGGGAGCATACCGTGCCTGGGAGCGTTCAGGGCCTGGTAGCGTACAGGGCCTGGGAGCGTACAGGGCCTGGGAGCGTACAGGGCCTATGAATGTACAGGTCCTGGGAGCGTACAGGGGCTGGGAGCATACAGGGCCTAGGAGCATACAGGGCCCGGGAGCGTACAGGGCCTGGGAGTGTACAGGGCCTGGGAGCGTACAGGTCCAGGGATCGTGGAGGGCCAGGGAGCGTGGAGGGTCAGGGAGCATACAGGGCCAGGGAACATACAGGGCCCGGGAGCGTACAGGGCCTGGGAGCGTACAAGGCCTGGGAGCTTATAGGGCCAGGGAGCGTACAGGGCCTGGGAGCGTACAGGGCCTGGGAGCGTACAATGTCAGGGAGCGTACAGGGCCTGGGAGTTGACAAGGCCTTGGAGCATAAGGGCCAGGGAGCGTACAGGGCCTGGGAGGGTAAAGGACCAGGGAGCATACAGTGCCAGGGAGCGTACAGGGCCTGGGAGCGTACAGGGCCAGGGAGTGTACAGGGCCAGATAGCATACAGGTCCAGGGAGCGTACAAGGCCTTGGAGCGTACAGGGCAGGGGAGCATACATGGCCTGGGAGCATATAGGGCTTGGAAGCATACAGGGCCTGGGAGCATTCAGGGCCAGGGAGCGTACAGGGCCATGGAGCGTACAGGGATAGAGAGCGTACAAGGCCTGGGAGCGTACAGGGCCTGGGAGTGTTAAGGGCCAGGGAGCGTACAGGGCCTGGGAACGTACAGGGACTTGGAGCGGACAGGGCCTATAAGTGTACAGGTCCTGAGAGCGTACAGGGGCTTCGAGCGTACAGGGCCTGGGAGCATACAGGGCCTGGGAGCGTACAGGGCCTGGCAGCGTACAGGGATAGGGAGCGTACAGTGCCAGGTAGCATACAGTGCCTGGGAGCGTTCAGGGGCTGGTAGCGTACAGGGCCTAGGAGCGTACAGGGGCTGGGAGCATACAGGGCCTGGGAGCATACAGGGCCTGGGAGCGTACAGGGCCTGAGAGCGTACAGGGCATGGGAGCATACAGGGCCTGGGAGCTTACAGGGCCAGGGAGCGTGCAGGGCCGGGGAGCATACAGGGCCAGGGAGCTTACAGGGCCTGGGAGCGTACAGGACTAGGGAGCGTACAGGACCTGGGAGCAAACAGGGCCAGGGAGCGTACAGGGCCTGGGAGGGTAAAGGATTAGGGAGCGTACAGGGACTGGGAGCGTACAGGGCCAGAGAGCGTACAAGGCCTGAGAGCATACAGGGCCTGAGAGCATACAAGGCCTGGGAGCGTACATGGCCATGAAGTGATCAGGGCCACGGAGCGTAGAGGGCCTGGGAGCGTACAGGGCCAGGGAGCGTACATGGCCTGGAAGTGATCAGGGCCACGGAGCGTAGAGGGCCAGGGAGCGTACAGGGCCAGGGAGCGTACAGGGCCTGGGAGCATACAGCGCCTGGGAGCATACAGGGCCTGGGAGCATACAGGGCCTGAAAGCATACAGGGCCTGGGAGCGTTCAGGGCCAGGGAGCGTACAGGGCCTTGGAGCATACAGGGCCAGGGAGCGTACAGGGCCTGGGAGTATACAGGGCCTATGAGCGAACAGGTCCTGGGAGCGTACAGGGGCTGGGATCATACAAGGCTTGGGAGCATACAGGTCCTGGGAGCGTACAGGGCCTGGGAGCGTACAGGGCCTGGGAGCATACAAGGCCTATGAGCGAACAGGTCCTGGGAGCGTACAGGGGCTGGGATCATACAAGGCTTGGGAGCATACAGGTCCTGGGAGCGTACAGGGCCTGGGAGCGTACAGGGCCTGGGAGATTACAGGGCCAGGGAGTGTACAGGGCCAGAGAGCATACAGATCCAGGGAGCGTACAAGGCCTGGGAGCGTACAGGGCCTGGGAGCATACTGGGCCTGGGAGCATACAGGGCCTGGATGCATACAGGGCCTGGGAGCGTTCAGGGCAAGGGAGCGTACAGGGCCTGGGAATGTACAGGGCCATTGAGCGTACAGGGCCTGGGAGCATGCAGGGCCTGGGAGCATACAGGATTTTGGAGCATACAGGGCCAGGAATCATACAGGGCCTGGGAGCGTTAAGGGCCAGGGAGCGTACAGGGCCTGGGAACGTACAGGGACTTGGAGCGTACAGGGCCTATAAGTGTACAGGTCCTGAGAGCGTACAGGGGCTTCGAGCATACAGGGCCTGGGAGCATACAGGGCCTGGGAGCGTACAGGGCCTGGGAGCGTACAGGGCCAGGGAGCGTACAGTGCCAGGGAGCATACAGGGCCTGGGAGCATACAGCGCCTGGGAGCATACAGGGCCTGGGAGCATACAGGGCCTGAAAGCATACAGGGCCTGGGAGCGTTCAGGGCCAGGGAGCGTACAGGGCCTTGGAGCATACAGGGCCAGGGAGCGTACAAGGCTTGGGAGCGTACAGGGCCTGGGAGCGTACAGGGCCTGGGAGCGTACAGGTCCTGGGAGCATACAGGGCCTATGAGCGTACAGGTCATGGGAGCGTACAGGGGCTGGGATCATACAAGGCTTGGGAGCATACAGGTCCTGGGAGCGTACAGGGCCTGGGAGCGTACAGGGCCTGGGAGGGTTAAGGACCAGGGAGCATACAGGTCCAGGGAGCGTACAAGGCCTTGGAGCGTACAAGGCAGGGGAGCATACATGGCCTGGGAGCGTTCAGGGCCAGGGAGCGTACAGGGCCATGGAGCGTACAGGGATAGAGAGCGTACAAGGCCTGGGAGCGTACAGGGCCTGGGAGTGTACAGGGCCAGGGAGCATACAGGGCCTGGGAGCATACAGCGCCTGGGGGCATACAGGGCCTGGGAGCATACAGGGCCTGAAAGCATACAGGGCCTGGGAGCGTTCAGGGCCAGAGAGCGTACAGGGCCTTGGAGCATACAGGGCCAGGGAGCGTACAAGGCTTGGGAGCGTACAGGGCCTGGGAGCGTACAGGGCCTGGGAGCATACAGGGCCTATGAGCGTACAGGTCCTGGGAGCGTACAGGGGCTGGGATCATACAAGGCTTGGGAGCATACAGGTCCTGGGAGCGTACAGGGCCTGGGAGCGTACAGGGCCTGGGAGATTACAGGGCAGGGAGTGTACTGGGCCAGAGAGCATACAGATCCAGGGAGCGTACAAGGCCTGGGAGCGTACAGGGCCTGGGAGCATACTGGGCCTGGGAGCGTTCAGGGCAAGGGAGCGTACAGGGCCTGGGAAAGTACAGGGCCATTGAGCGTACAGGGCCTGGGAGCATGCAGGGCCTGGGAGCATACAGGGCCTGGAAGCGTACAGGGCCTGGCAGCGTACAGGGCCAGGGAGCGTACAGTGCCAGGTAGCATACCGTGCCTGGGAGCGTTCAGGGGCTGGTAGCGTACAGGGCCTAGGAGCGTACAGGGGCTGGGAGCATACAGGGCCTAGGAGCATACAGGGCCTGGGAGCGTACAGGGCCTGAGAGCGTACAGGGCATGGGAGCATACAGGGCCTGGGAGCTTACAGGGCCAGGGAGCGTGCAGGGCCGGGGAGCATACAGGGCCAGGGAGCTTACAGGGCCTAGGAGCGTACAGGACTAGGGAGCGTACAGGACCTGGGAGCGTACAGGGCCAGGGAGCGTACAGGGCCTGGGAGGGTAAAGGATTAGGGAGCGTACAGGGACTAGAAGCGTACAGGGCCAGAGAGCGTACAAGGCCTGAGAGCATACAGGGCCTGAGAGCATACAAGGCCTGGGAGCGTACATGGCCATGAAGTGATCAGGGCCACGGAGCGTAGAGGGCCTGGGAGCGTACAGGGCCAGGGAGCGTACATGGCCTGGAAGTGATCAGGGCCACGGAGCGTAGAGGGCCAGGGAGCGTACAGGGCCAGGGAGCGTACAGGGCCAGGGTGCGTAAAGGCCAGGGAGCGTACAGGGCCGGGGAGCGTACAGGGCCAGGGAGCGTACAAGGCCTTGAGAATACAGGTCATGTGAGCATAAAGGGCCTGGGAGCGTACAGGGGCCTGGGAGCGTACAGGGCCAGGGACTGTACAGTGCCAGGGAGCATACAGTGCCTGGGAGCGTTCAGGGCCTGGTAGCGTAAAGGGCCTCGGAGCGTAAAGGGCCTATGAGTGTACAGGGCCTGGGAGCGTACAGGGCCTGGGAGCATACAGGGCCTGGGAGCATACAGGTCCTGAGAGCGTACAGGGCCTGGGAGCATACAGGGCCTAGGAGCGTACAAGGCCTGGGAGCGTACAGGGCCTGGGAGCGTACAGGGATTGGGAGCGTACAGGGCCTGGGAGCGTACAGGGCCAGGGAGCGTGCAAGGCCAGGGAGCGTGCAGGGCCAGGGAGCATACAGGGCCAGGGAGCATACAGGTCCTGGGAGCGTACATGCCTAGGGAGCGTACAGGACCTGGGAGCGTACAGGGCCAGGGAGTGTACATGGCCTGGAAGTGATCAGGGCCACGGAGTGTAAAGGGCCAGGGAGCGTACAGGGCCAGGGAGCGTACAAGGCCTTGAGCATACAGGTCCTGGGATCATTCAGGGCCTGGGGGCGTACAGGGCCAAGGAGCCTACAGTGCCAGGGAGCATACAGTTCCTGGGAGCGTTCAGGGCCTGGTAGCGTACAGGTCCTATGAGTGTACAGGTCCTGGGAGCGAACAGGGGCTGGGAGCATACAGGGCCTGGGAGCATACAGGCCCTGGGAGCGTACAGGGCCTGGGAGCATACATTGCCAGGGAGCGTACAGTGCCTGGGAGCGTACAGGGCCTGTTAGCGTACAGGGCCTGGGAGCATACAGGGCCTATGAGTGTACAGGTCCTGGGAGCGTAAAGGGGCTGGGAGCATACAAGGCCTGGGAGCATACAGAGCTTGGGAGCGTACAGGGCCTGGGAGCGAACAGGGCCTGGGAGCGTACAGGGCCTGGGAGCGTACAGGGCCAGGGAGCGTGCAGGGCCAGGGAGCGTGCAGGGCCAGGGAGCATACTGGGCCAGGGAGCATACAGGTCCTGGGAGCGTACAGGGCTAGGGAGCGTACAGGACCTGGGAGCATACAGGGCCTGGGAGCGTACAGGGCCAGGGAGCGTGCAGGGCCTGGAAGTGATCAGGGCAACGGAGCGTACAGGGTCAGGGAGCGTACAGTGCCTAGGAGCAAACATGGCCAGGGAGCGTACAGGGACAGGGAGCGTACAGGGCCAGGGAGCATACAAGTCCTCGAGCATACAGGTTCTGTGATCATACAGGGCCTGGGAGCGTACAGGGGCCTGGAAGCCTACAGGGCCTGGGAGCGTACAGTGCCAGGGAGCATAGAGTGCCTGGGAGCGTTCAGGGTCTGGTAGCGTACAGGGCCTATGAGTGTACAGGTCCTGGGAGCGTACAGGTGCTGGGAGCATAAAGGCCCTGGGAGCATACAGGGCCTGGGAGCGTACAAGGCCTGGGAGCGTACAGGGCCTTGGAGCGTACAGGGCCTGGGAGCGTACAGGGCCTGGGAGCGTACAGGGCCGAAAAGCAAAAAGGGCCAGGGACCGTACAGGGCCGGGGAGCGTACAGGGCCAGGGAGCATACAGGGCCAAGGAGCATACAGGGCCAGGGAGCGTACAAGGCCTGGGAGCGTACAGGGCCTGGGAGCATAGAGGGCCTGGGAGCATACAGGGCCTGGAAGCATACAGGGCCTGGGAGCGTTCAGGGCCAGGGAGCGTACAGGGCCTGGGAGCGTACAAGGCCTGGGAGCGTACAGGGCCTGGGAGTGTACGGGGCCTGGGAGCATACAGGGCCTGGGAGCATACAGGGCCTGGGAGTATACAGGACTTTTTAGTATACAGGGCTTTTTAGTATACAGGGCCTGGAAGCATAAATGCCTGGGAGCGTTCAGGGCCAGGGAGCGTACAGGGCTAGGGAGCGTACAGGACCTGGGAGCGTACAGGGCCTGGGAATGCACGGGGCCTGGGAGCATACAGGGCCTGGTAGCATACAGGGCCTGGGAGCATACAGGGCTTTTTAATATACAGGGCCTGGAAGCATAAAGGCCTGGGAGCGTTCAGGGCCAGGGAGCGTACAGGTACTTGGAGCGTACACGGCCAGGGAGCGTACAAGGCTTGGGAGCGTACAGGGCCTGGGAGCGTACAGGGCCTGGGAGCGTACAGGACCAGGGAGCATACATTGCCAGGGAGCGTACAGTGCCTGGGAGCGTACAGGGCCTGGTAGCGTACAGGGCCAGGGAGCATACAGGGACTGGGAGCATACAGGGCCTGGGAGCGTACAGGGTTAGGGAGCGTACATGGCCTGGAAGTGATAAGTGCCACGGTGCGTACAGCGCCAGGGACCGTACAAGGCCTGGGAGCATACAGGGCCATAGCGCGTACAGGGCCAGGGAGCGTACAGGGCCAGGGAGCGTACAAGGCCTCGAGCATACAGGGTCTGGGAGCGTACAGGGACTGGGAGCGTACTGGGCCACGGAACGTAGAGGGACAGGGAGCGTACAGGGCCAGGGAGCGTACAGGGCCAGGGAGCGTAAAGGCAAGGAAGCGTAAAGGCAAGGGAGCGTACAAGGCCTCGAGCATACAGGTCCTGGGAGCATACAGTGCCTAGGAGCGTACAGGGGCCTGGGAGCGTACAGGGCCAGGGAGCGTACAGGGCCTGGGAGCGTACAGGGTCTGGGAGCGTACAGGGCCTGGGAGCGTACAGGGTCTGGGAGCGTACAGGGCATTGAAGCGTACAGGGCCAGGGAGCGTGGAGGGCCTGGGAGCATACAGGGCCAGGGAGCAGATAGGGCCTGGGAGCGTACACTGCTAGGGAGCGTACAGGACCTTGGAGCGTACAGGGCCAGGGAGCGTACAGGGCCTTGGGAGGGAAAAGGACCAGGGAGCTTACAGGGCCAGGGAGCGTAAATATCCTGGGAGCGTACAGGGCCAGGGAGCGTAAATTGCCTGGGAGCGTACAGGGCCAGGTAGCCTACGAGGCCACGGAGTGTACAGGGCCAGGGAGTGTACAAGGCCTTGGAGCATAAAGTGCTTGGGAGCGTACGAGGCTAAGGAGCGTACAGGGCCTGGGAGTGTACAGAGCCAGGGAGCGTACAGGGCCAGGGAGCTTATAAGGCAGGAGAGCATACGGGGCCAGGGAGCGTACAGGGCCTGGGAGCGTACAAGGCCAGGGAGTGTACAGGTCCAGAGAGCATGCAGGTTAAGGGAGCGTACAAGGCCTGGCAGCGTACAGGGCCTTGGAGCATACAGGGACAAGGAGCATACAGTGCCTGCAAGCATACTGGGCCTGGGAGCGTTCAGGGCCAGGGAGCGTACAGGGCCAGGGAGCGTACAGGGACAGGGAGCGTACAGGGCCTGGGAGCATACAGGGCCTGGAAGCATACAGGGCCAGGGAACATACAGGGCCTTGGAGCATACAGGGCCGGGAAGCATACAGGGCCTGGGAGGGTTCAGGGCCAGGGAGCGTACAGGTCCTGGGAGCGTACAGGGACTTGGAGCATACAGGGCCAGCTGGGAGCGTACAAGGCTTGGGAGCGTACAGGGGCCTGGAAACGTACAGGGCCTGGTAGCGTACAGGGCCAGGGAGCATACATTGCCAGGGAGCGTACAGTGCCTGGGAGAGTACAGGGCCTGGTAGCGTACAGGGCCTGGGAGCGTACAGGGCCTGGGAGCGTACAGGGCCTGGGAGCGTACAGGGCCTGGGAGCGTACAGGGCCAGGGAGCGTGCAGGGCCAGGGAGCGTGCAGGGCCAGGGAACATAAAGGGCCATGGAACATACAGGTCCTGGGAGCGTAAAGGGATTGGGAGCGTACAGGACCTGGGAGCGTACAGGACCTGGGAGCGTACAGGGCCAGGGAGCGTACATGGCCTGGAAGTGATCATGGCCAGGGAGCGTAGAGTGCCTAGGAGCATACATGGCCAGGGAGCGTACAGGGACAGGGAGCGTACAGGGCCAGGGAGCGTACAAGGCCTCGAGCATACAGGCTCTGGGATCATACAGGGCCTGGGAGCGTACAGGGGCCAGGAAGCCTACAGTGCCAGGGAGCGTACAGTGCCAGGGAGCATACAGTGCCTGGGAGCGTTCAGGGTCTGGTAGCGTACAGGGCCTATGAGTGTACAGGTCCTGGGAGCGTACAGAGGCTGGGAGCATACAGGGCCTGGGAGTATACAGGGCCTGGGAGCATACAGGGCCTGGGAGCGTACAGGGCCTTGGAGCGTACAGGGCCTGGGAGCGTACAGGGCCTGGGAGCGTACAGGGCCTGGGCGCGTACAGGGCCAGGGAGCGTGCAGGGCCAATGAGCATACAGGGCCAGGGAGCATACAGGGCCTGGGAGAGTACAGGGCTAGGGAGCATACAGGGCCGAAAAGCATACAGGGCCAGGGACCGTACAGGGCCGGGGAGCGTACACGGCCAGGGAGTGTACAGGGCCAGGGAGCATACAGGGCCTGGGAGCATACAGGGCCAGGGAGCGTACAAGGCCTGGGAGCGTACAGGGCCTGGGAGCATAGAGGGCCTGGGAGCATACAGGGCCTGGAAGCATACAGGGCCTGGGAGCGTTCAGGGCCAGGGAGCGTACAGGGCCTGTGAGCGTACAAGGCCTGGGAGCGTACAGGGCCTGGGAGTGTACGGGGCCTGGGAGCATACAGGGCCTGGGAGCATACTGGGCTTTTTAGTATACAGGGCCTGGAAGCATAAAGGCCTGGGAACGTTCAGGGCCAGGGAGTGTACAGGTACTTGGAACGTACAGGGACTTGGAACGTACACGGCCAGGGAGCGTACAAGGCTTGGGAGCGTACAGGGCCTGGGAGCGTACAGGGCCTGGGAGCGTACAGGGCCAGGGAGCATACATTGCCAGGGAGCGTACAGTGCCTGGGAGCGTACAAGGCCTGGTAGCGTACAGGGCCAGGGAGCGTACAGGGCCTGGGAGCGCACAGGGCCTTGGAGCGTACAGGGCCTGGTAGCGTACAGGGCTAGGGAGCGTGCAGGGCAGGGGAGCATACAGCGCCAGAGAGCATAGAGGTCCTGGGAGCGTACAGGACTAGGGAGCGTACAGGACCTGGGAGCGTACAGGACCTGGGAGCATACAGGGCCTGGGAGCGTACAGGGTTAGGGAGCGTACAGGGCCAGGGAGCGTGCAGGGCCAGGGCGCGTACAGGGCCAGGGAGCGTACAGGGCCTGAGATCATACAGGGCCTGAGAGCATACAGGGCCTGGGAGCGTACAGGGTTAGGGAGCGTACATGGCCTGGAAGTGATAAGGGTCCAAAGCGTACAGGGCCAGGGACTGTACAAGGCCTGGGAGCATACAGGGCCAGGGAGCGTACAGGACCAGGGAGCGTACAAGGTCTCGAGCATACAGGTCCTGGGATCATACAGGGCCTGGGAACGTACAGGGGCCTGTGAGCGTACAGGGACTGGGAGCGTAAAGGGCCTGGGAGCATACCGGGCCTGGGAACGTACAGGGCCTGGGAGCGTACAGGGCCTGGGAGCGTATAGGGCCTGGGAGCGTACAGGGCCTGGGAGCGTACAGGGCCTGGGAGCGTACAGGGCCAGGGAGCGTACAGTGCCAAGGAGCTTACAGTGCCTGGGAGCGTTCAGAGCCTGGTAGCGTACAGGGCCTATGAGTGTACAGGTCCTGGGAGCGTACAGGGGCTGGGAGCATAGAGGGCATTTTAGCATACAGGGCCTGGGAGCGTGCAAGGCCAAGGAGCGTATAGTGCCAGGGAGCATACAGTGGCTGGGAGCGTTCAGGGCCTGGAAGCGTACACGGCCTTGGAGCGTACAGGGCCTATGAGTGTACAGGTCCTGGAGCGTACAGGGGCTGGGAGCATACAGGGCCAGAGAGCATACAGGTCCAGGGAGCGTACGAGGCCTGGGAGCGTACAGGGCCTGGGAGCATACAGGGCCTGGTAGCCTACAGGGCCAGGGAGTGTACAGGACCAGAGAGCATACAGGTCCAGGGAGCGGACAAGGCTGGGAGCGTACAGGGCCAGGGAGCATACAGGGCCTGGGAGCATACAGGGCCTGGAAGCATACAGGGCCTGGGAGCGTTTAGGGCCAGGGAGCGTACAGGGCCAGGGAGCGTACAGGGCATGGGAGCGTACAGGGCCTGGGAGCGTACAGGGCCTAAGAGTGTACAGGGCCAGGGAGCGTACAGGGCCTAGGAGCATACAGGGCCTGGGAGCATACAGGGCCTGGGAGCATACAGGGCCTGGAAGCATACAGGGCCTGGGAGCGTTCAGGGCCAGGGAGCGTACAAGGTCTGGGAGCGTACAGGTACTTGGAGCGTACAGGGCCTATGAGTGTACAGGTCCAGGGAGCGTTCAGGGGCTGGGAGCATACAGGGCCTGGGAGCGTTCAGGGCCTGGGAGCGTACAGGGCCAGGGAGCGTACAGTGCCAGGGAGCATATAAGGCCTGGTAACGTACAGGGCCTATGAATGTACAGGTCCTGGGAGCATGCAGGGGCTTGGAGCATACAGGGCCTGGGAGCATACAGGGCCTGGGAGCGTACAGGGCCAGGGAGCGTACAGTGCATGAGAGCGTTCAGGGCCTGGTAACGTACAGGGCCTATGAGTGTACAGGTCTTGGGAGCGTACAGAGGCTGGGAGCATACAGGGCCTGGGAGCATACAGGGCCTGGGAGCGTACAGGGCCTTGGAGCAAACAGGGCCTGTGAGCGTACAGGGCCGGGGAGCATACAGGGCCTGGGAGCGTACAGGGTCAGAGAGCGTTCAGGGCCAGGGAGCATACAGGGTCAGGGAGCATACAGGGCCTGAGAGCGTACAGGGCTTCGGAGCGTACAGGACCTGGGAGCGTACAGGGCCAGGGAGCGTACAGGGCTTGGGAGGGTTAAGGACCACGGAGCGTACAGGGCCAGGGAGCGTACAAGGCCTGAGAGCATACAGGGCCTGATAGCATACAGGGCCAGGGAGCGTACAGGGCCAGGGAGCGTACATGGCCTGAAAGTGATCAGGGCCACAGAGCGTACAGGGCCAGGGAGTGAACAGGGCCAGGGAGCGTTCAGGGCCAGGGAGCGTAAGGGCCAGGGAGCGTACAAGGCCTTGGAGCGAACAGGGCCTGTGAGCGTACAGGGCCGGGGAGCATACAGGGCCTGGGAGCGTACAGGGTCAGAGAGCGTTCAGGGCCAGGGAGCATACAGGGTCAGGGAGCATACAGGGCCTGAGAGCGTACAGGGCTTCGGAGCGTACAGGACCTGGGAGCGTACAGGGCCAGGGAGCGTACAGGGCTTGGAAGGGTTAAGGACCAAGGAGCGTGCAGGGCCAGGGCGCGTACAGGGCCAGGGAGCGTACAGGGCCAGGGAGCGTACAGGGCCTGACAGCATACAGGGCCTCAGAGCATACAGGGCCTGAGAGCGTACAGGGTTAGGGAGCGTACATGGCCTGGAAGTGATAAGGGCCACGGTGCGTACAGCGCCAGGGACCGTACAAGGCCTGGGAGCATACAGGGCCAGAGCGCGTACAGGGCCAGGGAGCGTACAGGGCCAGGGAGCGTACAAGGCCTCGAGCATACAGGGTCTGGGAGCGTACAGGGACTGGGAGCGTACTGGGCCACGGAACGTAGAGGGACAGGGAGCGTACAGGGCCAGGGAGCGTACAGGGCCAGGGAGCGTAAAGGCAAGGGAGCGTAAAGGCAAGGGAGCGTACAAGGCCTCGAGCATACAGGTCCTGGGAGCATACAGTGCCTGGGAGCGTACAGGGGCCTGGGAGCGTACAGGGCCAGGGAGCGTACAGGGCCTGGGAGCGTACAGGGTCTGGGAGCGTACAGGGCCTGGGAGCGTACAGGGCCTGGGAGAGTACAGGGTCTGGGAGCGTACAGGGCATTGAAGCGTACAGGGCCAATGAGCGTGGAGGGCCTGGGAGCATACAGGGCCAGGGAGCAGACAGGGCCTGGGAGCGTACACTGCTAGGGAGCGTACAGGACCTTGGAGCGTACAGGGCCAGGGAGCGTACAGGGCCTTGGGAGGGAATAGGACCAGGGAGCGTACAGGGCCAGGGAGCGTAAATTGCCTGGGAGCGTACAGGGCCAGGTAGCCTACGAGGCCACGGAGTGTACAGGGCCAGGGAGTGTACAAGGCCTTGGAGCATAAAGTGCTTGGGAGCGTACGAGGCTAAGGAGCGTACAGGGCCTGGGAGTGTACAGAGCCAGGGAGCGTACAGGGCCAGGGAGCTTATAAGGCAGGAGAGCATACGGGGCCAGGGAGCGTACAGGGCCTGGGAGCGTACAAGGCCAGGGAGTGTACAGGTCCAGAGAGCATACAGGTTAAGGGAGCGTACAAGGCCTGGCAGCGTACAGGGCCTTGGAGCATACAGGGACTAGGAGCATACAGTGCCTGCAAGCATACTGGGCCTGGGAGCGTTCAGGGCCAGGGAGCGTACAGGGCCAGGGAGCGTACAGGGACAGGGAGCGTACAGGGCCTGGGAGCATACAGGGCCTGGGAGCATACAGGGCCAGGGAAGATACAGGGCCTTGGAGCATACAGGGCCTGGAAGCATACAGGGCCTGGGAGGGTTCAGGGCCAGGGAGCGTACAGGTCCTGGGAGCGTACAGGGACTTGGAGCATACAGGGCCAGCTGGGAGCGTACAAGGCTTGGGAGCGTACAGGGGCCTGGAAACGTACAGGGCCTGGTAGCGTACAGGGCCAGGGAGCATACATTGCCAGGGAGCGTACAGTGCCTGGGAGAGTACAGGGCCTGGTAGCGTACAGGGCCTGGGAGCGTACAGGGTCTGGGAGCGTACAGGGCCTGAGAGCGTACAGGGCCTGGGAGCGTACAGGGCCAGGGAGCGTGCAGGGCCAGGGAGCGTGCAGGGCCAGGGAACATAAAGGGCCATGGAACATACAGGTCCTGGGAGCGTACAGGGATAGGGAGCGTACAGGACCTGGGAGCGTACAGGACCTGGGAGCGTACAGGGCCAGGGAGCGTACATGGCCTGGAAGTGATCATGGCCAGGGAGCGTAGAGTGCCTAGGAGCATACATGGCCAGGGAGCGTACAGGGACAGGGAGCGTACAGGGCCAGGGAGCGTACAAGGCCTCGAGCATACAGGCTCTGGGATCATACAGGGCCTGGGAGCGTACAGGGGCCAGGAAGCCTACAGTGCCAGGGAGCGTACAGTGCCAGGGAGCATACAGTGCCTGGGAGCGTTCAGGGTCTGGTAGCGTACAGGGCCTATGAGTGTACAGGTCCTGGGAGCGTACAGAGGCTGGGAGCATACAGGGCCTGGGAGTATACAGGGCCTGGGAGCATACAGGGCCTGGGAGCGTACAGGGCCTTGGAGCGTACAGGGCCTGGGAGCGTACAGGGCCTGGGAGCGTACAGGGCCTGGGCGCGTACAGGGCCAGGGAGCGTGCAGGGCCAATGAGCATACAGGGCCAGGGAGCATACAGGGCCTGGGAGAGTACAGGGCTAGGGAGCATACAGGGCCGAAAAGCATACAGGGCCAGGGACCGTACAGGGCCGGGGAGCGTACACGGCCAGGGAGTGTACAGGGCCAGGGAGCATACAGGGCCTGGGAGCATACAGGGCCAGGGAGCGTACAAGGCCTGGGAGCGTACAGGGCCTGGGAGCATAGAGGGCCTGGGAGCATACAGGGCCTGGAAGCATACAGGGCCTGGGAGCGTTCAGGGCCAGGGAGCGTACAGGGCCTGGGAGCGTACAAGGCCTGGGAGCGTACAGGGGCTGGGAGTGTACGGGGCCTGGGAGCATACAGGGCCTGGGAGCATACTGGGCTTTTTAGTATACAGGGCCTGGAAGCATAAAGGCCTGGGAACGTTCAGGGCCAGGGAGTGTACAGGTACTTGGAACGTACAGGGACTTGGAACGTACACGGCCAGGGAGCGTACAAGGCTTGGGAGCGTACAGGGCCTGGGAGCGTACAGGGCCTGGGAGCGTACAGGGCCAGGGAGCATACATTGCCAGGGAGCGTACAGTGCCTGGGAGCGTACAAGGCCTGGTAGCGTACAGGGCCAGGGAGCGTACAGGGCCTGGGAGCGTACAGGGCCTTGGAGCGTACAGGGCCTGGTAGCGTACAGGGCTAGGGAGCGTGCAGGGCCGGGGAGCATACAGCGCCAGAGAGCATAGAGGTCCTGGGAGCGTACAGGACTAGGGAGCGTACAGGACCTGGGAGCGTACAGGACCTGGGAGCATACAGGGCCTGGGAGCGTACAGGGTTAGGGAGCGTACAGGGCCAGGGAGCGTGCAGGGCCAGGGCGCGTACAGGGCCAGGGAGCGTACAGGGCCTGAGATCATACAGGGCCTGAGAGCATACAGGGCCTGGGAGCGTACAGGGTTAGGGAGCGTACATGGCCTGGAAGTGATAAGGGTCCAAAGCGTACAGGGCCAGGGACTGTACAAGGCCTGGGAGCATACAGGGCCAGGGAGCGTACAGGACCAGGGAGCGTACAAGGTCTCGAGCATACAGGTCCTGGGATCATACAGGGCCTGGGAACGTACAGGGGCCTGTGAGCGTACAGGGACTGGGAGCGTACAGGGCCTGGGAGCATACCGGGCCTGGGAACGTACAGGGCCTGGGAGCGTACAGGGCCTGGGAGCGTACAGGGCCTGGGAGCGTACAGGGCCTGGGAGCGTACAGGGCCTGGGAGCGTACAGGGCCAGGGAGCGTACAGTGCCAAGGAGCATACAGTGCCTGGGAGCGTTCAGAGCCTGGTAGCGTACAGGGCCTATGAGTGTACAGGTCCTGGGAGCGTACAGGGGCTGGGAGCATAGAGGGCATTTTAGCATACAGGGCCTGGGAGCGTGCAAGGCCAAGGAGCGTATAGTGCCAGGGAGCATACAGTGGCTGGGAGCGTTCAGGGCCTGGAAGCGTACACGGCCTTGGAGCGTACAGGGCCTATGAGTGTACAGGTCCTGGAGCGTACAGGGGCTGGGAGCATACAGGGCCAGAGAGCATACAGGTCCAGGGAGCGTACGAGGCCTGGGAGCGTACAGGGCCTGGGAGCATACAGGGCCTGGTAGCCTACAGGGCCAGGGAGTGTACAGGACCAGAGAGCATACAGGTCCAGGGAGCGGACAAGGCTGGGAGCGTACAGGGCCTGGGAGCATACAGGGCCTGGGAGCATACAGGGCCTGGAAGCATACAAGGCCTGGGAGCGTTTAGGGCCAGGGAGCGTACAGGGCCAGGGAGCGTACAGGGCATGGGAGCGTACAGGGCCTGGGAGCGTACAGGGCCTAAGAGTGTACAGGGCCAGGGAGCGTACAGGGCCTAGGAGCATACAGGGCCTCGGAGCCTACAGGGCCTGGGAGCATACAGGGCCTGGAAGCATACAGGGCCTGGGAGCGTTCAGGGCCAGGGAGCGTACAAGGTCTGGGAGCGTACAGGTACTTGGAGCGTACAGGGCCTATGAGTGTACAGGTCCAGGGAGCGTTCAGGGGCTGGGAGCATACAGGGCCTGGGAGCGTTCAGGGCCTGGGAGCGTACAGGGCCAGGGAGCGTACAGTGCCAGGGAGCATATAAGGCCTGGTAACGTACAGGGCCTATGAATGTACAGGTCCTGGGAGCATACAGGGGCTTGGAGCATACAGGGCCTGGGAGCATACAGGGCCTGGGAGCGTACAGGGCCAGGGAGCGTACAGTGCATGAGAGCGTTCAGGGCCTGGTAACGTACAGGGCCTATGAGTGTACAGGTCTTGGGAGCGTACAGAGGCTGGGAGCATACAGGGCCTGGGAGCATACAGGGCCTGGGAGCGTACAGGGCCTTGGAGCGAACAGGGCCTGTGAGCGTACAGGGCCGGGGAGCATACAGGGCCTGGGAGCGTACAGGGTCAGAGAGCGTTCAGGGCCAGGGAGCATACAGGGTCAGGGAGCATACAGGGCCTGAGAGCGTACAGGGCTTCGGAGCGTACAGGACCTGGGAGCGTACAGGGCCAGGGAGCGTACAGGGCTTGGGAGGGTTAAGGACCACGGAGCGTACAGGGCCAGGGAGCGTACAAGGCCTGAGAGCATACAGGGCCTGATAGCATACAGGGCCAGGGAGCGTACAGGGCCAGGGAGCGTACATGGCCTGAAAGTGATCAGGGCTACAGAGCGTACAGGGCCAGGGAGTGAACAGGGCCAGGGAGCGTTCAGGGCCAGGGAGCGTAAGGGCCAGGGAGCGTACAAGGCCTCGACCATACAGGTCCTGGGAGCATACAGGGCCTGGGAGCGTACAGGGGCCTGCGAGCGTACAGGGCCTGGGAGCGTACAGTGCCAGGGAGCATACAGTGCCTGGGAGCGTTCAGGGCATGGTAGCGTATAGGGCCTGGGAGCGTACAGGGCCTATGAGTGTACAGGTCCTGGGAGCGTACAGGGGCTGGGAGCATACAGTTCCTAGGAGCATACAGGGCCTGGGAGCGTACAGGGCCTGGGAGTGTACAGGGCCTGGGAGCGTACAGGGCCAGGGATCGTGGAGGGCCAGGGAGCGTGGAGGGCCAGGGAGCATACAGGGCCAGGGAGCATACAGGGCCAGGGAGCGTACAGGGCCAGGGAGCGTACAGGGCCTGGGAGCTTACAGGGCCAGGGAGCGTACAGGGCCTGTGAGCGTACAGGGCCTGGGAGCGTACAATGTCAGGGAGCGTACAGGGCCTGGGAGTGGACAAGGCCTTGAAGCATAAGGGCCAGGGAGCGTACAGGGCCTGGGAGGGTAAAGGACCAGGGAGCATACAGTGCCAGGGAGCGTACAGGGCCTGGGAGCGTACAGGGCCAGGGAGTGTACAGGGCCAGATAGCATACAGGTCCAGGGAGCGTACAAGGCCTTGGAGCGTACAGGGCAGGGGAGCATACATGGCCTGGGAGCATATAGGGCTTGGAAGCATACAGGGCCTGGGAGCATTCAGGGCCAGGGAGCGTACAGGGCCATGGAGCGTACAGGGATAGAGAGCGTACAAGCCCTGGGAGCGTACAGGGCCTGGGAGTGTACAGGGCCAGGGAGCATACAGGGCCTGTGAGCATACAGCGCCTGGGAGCATACAGGGCCTGGGAGCATACAGGGCCTGAAAGCATACAGGGCCTGGGAGCGTTCAGGGCCAGGGAGCGTACAGGGCCTTGGAGCATACAGGGCCAGGGAGCGTACAACGCTTGGGAGCGTACAGGGCCTGGGAGCGTACAGGGCCTGGGAGCATACAGGGCCTATGAGCGTACAGGTCCTGGGAGCGTACAGGGGCTGGGATCATACAAGGCTTGGGAGCATACAGGGCCTGGGAGGGTTAAGGACCAGGGAGCATACAGGTCCAGGGAGCGTACAAGGCCTTGGAGCGTACAGGGCAGGGGAGCATACATGGCCTGGGAGCATATAGGGCTTGGAAGCATACAGGGCCTGGGAGCGTTCAGGGCCTGGTAGCGTACAGGGCCTGGGAGCGTACAGGGCCTATGAGTGTACAGGTCCTGGGAGCGTACAGGGGCTGGAAGCATACAGTTCCTAGGAGCATACAGGGCCTGGGAGCGTACAGGGCCTGGGAGTGTACAGGGCCTGGGAGCGTACAGGGCCAGGGATCGTGGAGGGCCAGGGAGCGTGGAGGGCCAGGGAGCATACAGGGCCAGGGAGCATACAGGGCCAGGGAGCGTACAGGGCCAGGGAGCGTACAGGGCCTGGGAGCTTACAGGGCCAGGGAGCGTACAGGGCCTGGGAGCGTACAGGGCCTGGGAGCGTACAATGTCAGGAGCGTACAGGGCCTGGGAGTGGACAAGGCCTTGAAGCATAAGGGCCAGGGAGCGTACAGGGCCTGGGAGGGTAAAGGACCAGGGAGCATACAGTGCCAGGGAGCGTACAGGGCCTGGGAGCGTACAGGGCCAGGGAGTGTACAGGGCCAGATAGCATACAGGTCCAGGGAGCGTACAAGGCCTTGGAGCGTACAGGGCAGGGGAGCATACATGGCCTGGGAGCATATAGGGCTTGGAAGCATACAGGGCCTGGGAGCATTCAGGGCCAGGGAGCGTACAGGGCCATGGAGCGTACAGGGATAGAGAGCGTACAAGCCCTGGGAGCGTACAGGGCCTGGGAGTGTACAGGGCCAGGGAGCATACAGGGCCTGTGAGCATACAGCGCCTGGGAGCATACAGGGCCTGGGAGCATACAGGGCCTGAAAGCATACAGGGCCTGGGAGCGTTCAGGGCCAGGGAGCGTACAGGGCCTTGGAGCATACAGGGCCAGGGAGCGTACAACGCTTGGGAGCGTACAGGGCCTGGGAGCGTACAGGGCCTGGGAGCATACAGGGCCTATGAGCGTACAGGTCCTGGGAGCGTACAGGGGCTGGGATCATACAAGGCTTGGGAGCATACAGGGCCTGGGAGGGTTAAGGACCAGGGAGCATACAGGTCCAGGGAGCGTACAAGGCCTTGGAGCGTACAGGGCAGGGGAGCATACATGGCCTGGGAGCATATAGGGCTTGGAAGCATACAGGGCCTGGGAGCGTTCAGGGCCAGGGAGCGTACAGGGCCATGGAGCGTACAGGGATAGAGAGCGTACAAGGTCTGGGAGCGTACAGGGCCTGGGAGTGTACAGGGCCAGGGAGCATACAGGGCCTGGGAGCATACAGCGCCTGGGAGCCTACAGGGCCTGGGAGCATACAGGGCCTGAAAGCATACAGGGCCTGGGAGCGTTCAGGGCCAGAGAGCGTACAGGGCCTTGGAGCATACAGGGCCAGGGAGCGTACAAGGCTTGGGAGCGTACAGGGCCTGGGAGCGTACAGGGCCTGGGAGCATACAGGGCCTATGAGCGTACAGGTCCTGGGAGCGTACAGGGGCTGGGATCATACAAGGCTTGGGAGCATACAGGTCCTGGGAGCGTACATGGCCTGGGAGCGTACAGGGCCTGGGAGATTACAGGGCCAGGGAGTGTACTGGGCCAGAGAGCATACAGATCCAGGGAGCGTACAAGGCCTGGGAGCGTACAGGGCCTGGGAGCATACTGGGCCTGGGAGCATACAGGGCCTGGAAGCATACAGGGTCTGGGAGCGTTCAGGGCAAGGGAGCGTACAGGGCCTGGGAATGTACAGGGCCATTGAGCGTACAGGGCCTGGGAGCATGCAGGGCCTGGGAGCGTACAAGGCTTGGGAGCGTACAGGGCCTGGGAGCGTACAGGGCCTGGGAGCATACAGGGCCTATGAGCGTACAGGTCCTGGGAGCGTACAGGGGCTGGGATCATACAAGGCTTGGGAGCATACAGGTCCTGGGAGCGTACATGGCCTGGGAGCGTACAGGGCCTGGGAGATTACAGGGCCAGGGAGTGTACTGGGCCAGAGAGCATACAGATCCAGGGAGCGTACAAGGCCTGGGAGCGTACAGGGCCTGGGAGCATACTGGGCCTGGGAGCATACAGGGCCTGGAAGCATACAGGGTCTGGGAGCGTTCAGGGCAAGGGAGCGTACAGGGCCTGGGAATGTACAGGGCCATTGAGCGTACAGGGCCTGGGAGCATGCAGGGCCTGGGAGCATACAGGGCTTGGGAGCATACAGGGCTAGGAACCATACAGGGCCTGGGAGCGTTAAGGGCCAGGGAGCGTACAGGGCCTGGGAACGTACAGGGACTTGGAGCGTACAGGGCCTATAAGTGTACAGGTCCTGAGAGCGTACAGGGGCTTCGAGCATACAGGGCCTGGGAGCATACAGGGCCTGGGAGCGTACAGGGCCTGGGAGCGTACAGGGCCAGGGAGCGTACAGTGCCAGGTAGCATACAGTGCTTGGGAGCGTTCAGGGGCTGGTAGCGTACAGGGCCTGGGAGCGTACAGGGACTGGGAGCATACAAGGCCTGGGAGCATACAGGGCCTGGGAGCGTACAGGGCCTGGGAGCGTACAGGGCCTGAGAGCGTACAGGGCATGGGAGCATACAGGGCCTGGGAGCTTACAGGGCCAGGGAGCGTGCAGGGCCGGGGAGCATACAGGGCCTGGGAGCGTACAGGACTAGGGAGGGTAAAGGATTAGGGAGCGTACAGGGACAGGGAGTGTACAGGGCCAGAGAGCGTACAAGGCCGGAGAGTCGACGAGTCGAGGTCGAGGGAGGGGGGTAGACGTACCGTGCGCGCTCCGTTAAAATCGTGACATTAACAGGGATTCGTAGGACTACTGCCGTGGATTACTGATTACAGACATAACAAAGTGCATAGTGACCGCTGGAAAATTGAAAATAGTCATTAACAATAGAACTTTGTGTTAAATAGAGAATAAACGGGAGACCACGTGTGAGCCAGTGAACGAGGCTTTGTGTACATGCGTGTATTAGGATAAAAAAAAACGAAAAAAAAAAAATAGTGAACGGTGATTCGTGGAACAGTGATGTGGAACGGGTATCACAACAACATATAAGTTGGAAGTGAATATTATAAATATAGAACACTAGAAATATAGAGTAGTGGCAAGAGGCGGCATCAGTGGTTATAAATCGGGTAACTGGAAACTGGTGACATCAACCTGGGCCACAAGAGGTCACCTGTACTGACCGGGGGACCAGCCTCGCTACCTACGCTAAGTACCTGCCATAAAGTTTGAACAAAATAACACACATAATATTACAAATATACGATATACATATAATATTATAATATTAAACATATAAATATATATACATATATATTGTTACAAATATACAATATACATATAATATTATAAATATATAGATATATACAACAAAACAAGGCAATATGGGAGTAAATAAACAAATTTGTGGCCACTGTAACAACTTCTTAAAGACGAAGGTAACGGGAATTGAATGTTATATCTGTAAGACTAGATTCCATTCGGCTTGTACAGGAGTGAGTAACACTACGGCACTGAGAGATGGCCACTTGCTCTGGGTGTGTAAAAATGACCTGCCAGCTTGGAATATCCTAAAAAACCTTCTAGATAACATGACGCATGAACGGAAAACATCATTCATTGGAAGCCTACCAGCCATCCAGAAGGAGTGGGAAAGGAACAACAATTCTAATATACAAGGGGCGGAGGCTATAGTCAGGGATGAAACTGAGGCTGAAACTCAGGAAGTTGCAAACTCTGACTCAGTAGGCCAGGATGTAGATGACAGTAAACTAGAAAGTGTACCTGACAGCTCGATAGGTTCTCGCAACCCGTTCTCGCAAATTTAATAAGTCAATATTGACTTATTAAATATGTGCATAGGTGACATACTTAACATAATAGATACCCTTAAAAAGATTCATAGAAAACACCGACCTTACCGAACCTTGTTAGTATCTTAAGATAAGCATCTTATTTCTTCGTAATTACAATTATTACCTAACCTATAATAGGTATAGGTTAAGTAATAATTGTAATTACGAAGCAATAAGATGCTTATCTTAAGATACTAACAAGGTTAGGTAAGGTCGGTGTTTTCTATGAATCTTTTTAAGGGTATCTATTATGTTTAGTATATCACCTATGCACGTAGTTAATAAGTCAATATTGACTTTACGAATTTGCGAGAACGGGTTGGTTCTCGATACGACGGTTCTCGATAGAGCAATTCAGAACAGAAGGACAGACTTATGCAAATTTTATGCAAAGGGCATATGCAGACATAGATATGCTGGTAATAAGAAAGGATTAGAATGCAGTTACCAACATCCCAAAAAATGTTTAAATATGCTTAGGAAAGGTGAGTGTCGATTTGGATCAATATGTAGGTTTTTCCATCCTGACATGTGCCAAACCTCACTGGAGGACAGAAAATGCTATGACCTTAGCTGCCCACACTTTCACGTGAAAGGCACGGAACGCTACATAAAGAGTGGCAAGCAGGATAATGAACTTGGAGGAGACTCTATAAATTTTTTATACCAGACCGGCAGAGAATTCAAAAGGAGCAGCATGGAGAGTGTATGGAACTGGATGCCAGATCCACTGGCATTCCAGAATTACAGATACAATTACCCACCGAAAGGGAACTACAACTACGACAGAAAACTGCCCTACAACAATCAGTACTGGTCAGAACAAACTCATTATGTCCACGATTAATGGACGTGCCGAAAAAGTCTCCCATTCAAACTATCACTAATAGAGTAACCTCATTCATCTTTGCCAACATACAAGGACTGAAAACAAGAACAAACAACAAAGTACAGTTCATAAATGGCCTCCTCACGGAGTCAAATGCAGTATTTGGAGCTTTCACAGAAACCCATGCAGGGGAATTGTTGGACAGTGAGATCTGGATTCCAGGATATAACCTATACAGGTGTGATAGGAAAATTAGGTCACATGGAGGAGTGGGTCTGTATATTAGGGAAGACCTTGTATGCTCGGAGCTCCTAAACGTTACAAATGAGGTGGTAGAGGTACTGGGATTAAAAATAGAGAAAATAAATTTAGTGATTATACTAATATACAAACCGCCAGATGCAACGGCTGAGGAATTCACAGAACAGATAAGCAAAATAGAGAATAGCCTTGATAATTTGGAGAACCCGATACCTGATATTATTTTCCTAGGTGACTTCAACTTGCCTAGTCTCAGGTGGAAAATAGCAAACAATAATATTATACCAGGAAATCTATCAGGACCTAACCAACCACAGATTAGAGAACTACTTAGATTCTGTGACAAATTTTCACTCAATCAGCAGATATCGGAGCCAACGAGAAATGAAAATATTCTAGATCTGGTCTTTACGAACAATGAAGACATTATCAGAGACATTACGATATCAGATACCACATACTCAGATCACAAACTCATTGAAGTGCAAACGACCATCAATACTCAGAATAGACCTAAAACGTTGATAAAGCGAGAGGGGCTATTCAGTAAATTCAATTTTAATAATAAAAGGATAGACTGGGAGATAATAAACAGGGAACTTACAAACATTCCATGGGGAACTGTTCTAAATAATACAAGTCCTACAGAAGGAATAGAAAAACTTACTTCAGAAGCGTATCAAGTCTGTCTGAAACACGTTCCTTTGAGGAAAGCCAGAAAGAGATCTAACGTAGAAAGAGAACGCAGACGACATTATAAACGCAGGAAAAAAATAACGGAACTGCTTATGCAGACACGAATTTCCCGTCAAAGAAGGAATAATTTAAATAGGGAGATTGAAGAAATCGAGCGGAAATTGAAACACTCATATGAAACTGAAGAAAGGCAGTTAGAACAGAAAGCAATTCAGGAAATAAAGAAAAATCCAAAATATTTCTTCTCATATGCGAAATCAAAAGCAAAAACCACTGCCAGTATTGGACCTATTCGTACAAGTGAAGGTTCATACACGGAGGATGACAAAGAAATTAGTGAAATCCTAAAAAAGCAGTATGAGGACATGTTTAGCACTCCAATAAACAACATGAAGGTGGAAGATCCAGACATTTTCTTTATGCGGGATATTCAAACCCCGGTAAATATAACTGATATAAACACGAGCGCACTAAATTTTGAAAAAGAAATTGAAAACATGCCCATGCACTCGGCCCCAGGTCCAGACTCATGGAATTCAATATTTATAAAGAAATGCAAAGTGCCGGTAGCACAGGCACTCAGTATAGTGTGGAGGAAGAGCTTGGACACGGGGGAGATACCAGATGCACTTAAAGTAGCAGACATAGCCCCTCTACACAAGGGAGGGAGCAAAGCATTGGCAAAAAATTATAGACCAGTTGCACTAACATCGCACATCATAAAAGTATTTGAGAGAGTGATTAGGAGTCAGGTCACCAATTTCATGGAGACCAATGACCTTCATAACCCAGGCCAACATGGATTTCGAGCGGGAAGATCGTGCCTCTCACAGCTACTTGAGCACTACGACAAAGTCACTGAGGCATTAGAAGAGAAACAGAATGCTGATGTGATATACACGGACTTCGCAAAGGCCTTCGATAAATGTGACCATGGCGTGATAGCACACAAAATGAAGTCAATGGGAATAACCGGTAAAGTAGGACGCTGGATACTCAGTTTTCTGTCAAACAGGACTCAGCGAGTAACTGTCAACCATATAAAATCTAGTCCAAGTGCAGTGAAAAGCTCTGTACCTCAGGGTACAGTCCTTGCACCACTGCTTTTCCTTATTCTCATATCAGATATAGACAAAAATACAAGTCACAGCTTCGTATCATCCTTTGCAGATGACACAAAAATCAGTATGAAAATTACCTCGGCTGAGGACATTGAAAAACTTCAAGCTGATATTAATAAAGTTTTCGACTGGGCATCAGAAAATAACATGATGTTTAACAGTGATAAATTCCAGGTACTCAGGTACGGTAAAAATGAGGACCTTAAACATAATACAGAGTACAAAACACAATCAAATGTACCCATAGTAGGAAAACAGCATGTAAAGGATTTGGGAATAATAATGTCGGACGACCTAACGTTTAAGGAGCATAACCAAGCAAATATTGCGACAGCCAGAAAAATGATAGGATGGATTACGAGAACTTTCAAATCCAGGGATCCCATCACAATGGTTGTACTCTTCAAGGCACTTGTGTTGTCCCGTCTTGAGTACTGCTCAGTACTCACTTCCCCCTTCAAAGCAGGAGAGATTGCTGAAATAGAGGGAATACAGAGAACATATACGGCACGCATAGACGCAATAAAGCACCTAAATTATTGGGATCGTCTCAAAGCCCTCCAAATGTACTCACTAGAAAGAAGACGAGAGAGATATCAAATAATATACACCTGGAAGATACTGGAGGGCCAAGTACCAAATCTACACAGTAAAATAACAACGTACTGGAGTGAACGACATGGAAGAAAATGTAGAATAGAACCAATGAAGAGCAGAGGTGCCATAGGCACAATCAGAGAACACTGTATAAACATCAGAGGTCCGCGGTTGTTCAACGTCCTCCCAGCAAGCATAAGAAATATTGCCGGAACAACCGTGGACATTTTCAAGAGGAAACTAGATTTATTCCTCCAAGGAGTGCCGGACCAACCGGGCTGTGGTGGGTATGTGGGCCTGCGGGCCGCTCCAAGCAACAGCCGGGTGGACCAAACTCTCACAAGTCGAGCCTGGCCTCGGGCCGGGCTTGGGGAGTAGAAGAACTCCCAGAACCCCATCAACCAGGTATCAACCAGGTATACAGGGCCTGAGAGCATACAAGGCCTGGGAGCGTACATGGCCATGAAGTGATCAGGGCCACGGAGCGTACAGGGCCTGGGAGCGTACAGGGCCAGGGAGCGTACATGGCCTGGAAGTGATCAGGGCCACGGAGCGTAGAGGGCCAGGGAGCGTACAGGGCCAGGGAGCGTACAGGGCCAGGGTGCGTAAAGGCCAGGGAGCGTACAGGGCCGGGGAGCGTACAGGGCCAGGGAGCGTACAAGGCCTCGAGCATACAGGTCCTGGGAGCATAAAGGGCCTGGGAGCGTACAGGGGCCTGGGAGCGTACAGGGCCAGGGACCGTACAGTGCCAGGGAGCATACAGTGCCTGGGAGCGTTCAGGGCCTGGTAGCGTACAGGGCCTCGGAGCGTACAGGGCCTATGAGTGTACAGCTCCTGGGAGCGTACAGGGGCTGGGAGCATACAGGGCCTGGGAGTATACAGGGCCTGGGAGCGTATAGGGCCTTCGAGTGTACAGGGCCTGGGAGCGTACAGGGCCTGGGAGCATACAGGGCCTGGGAGCATACAGGACCTGAGAGCGTACAGGGCCATGAAGCGTACAGGGCCTGGGAGGGTAAAGGACCAGGGAGCGTACAGGGCCAGGGAGCTTACAGGTCCAGGGAGCGTACAGGGCCTGGGAACGTATAGGGCCTTCGAGTGTACAGGTCCTGGGAGTGTTCAGGGCCTGGGAGCGTACAGGGCCTGGGAGCGTAAAGGGCCTGGGAGCGTACAGGGCCTGGGAGAATACAGGGCATGGGAGCGTACAGGGCCAGGGAGCGTACATGGCCGGAGAGCATACAGGGCCAGGGAGCGTACAGGGCCTGGGAGCGTATAGGGCCAGGGAGTGTACAGGGCCAAAGAGCATACAGGTCCAGGGAGCGTACAAGGCCTGGGAGCCTACAGGGCCTGGGAGCATACAGGGCCTGGGAGCATACAGGGCTTTGAAGCATATAGGGCCCGGGAGCGTTGAGGGCCAGGGAGCGAAAAGGGCCAGGGAGCGTACAGGGACAGGGAGCGTACAAGGCCTGGGAGCGTACAGGGCCTGGGAGTGTACAGGGCTAGGGAGCGTACAGGGCCTGGGAGCATACAGGGCCTGGGAGCATACAGGGCCTGGAAGCATACAGGGCCTGGGAGCATACAGGACCAGGGAGCGTACAAGGCTTGGAAGCGTATAGTGCCTGGGAGCGTACAGGGCCTGGGAGCATACAGGGCCTATGAGTGTACAGGTCCTGGGAGCGTACAGGGGCTGGGAGCATACAAGGCTTGGGAGCTTACAGGGCCTGGGAGCGTACAGGGCCTGGGAGTTTACAGGGCCAGGGAGCGTACAGAGCCAGGGAGCGTACAGGGCCTGGGAGCTTATAGGGCCAGGGAGTGTATAGGGCCAGAGAGCATACAGGTCCAGGGAGCGTACAAGGCTTCGGATCGTACAGGGCCTGGGAGCATACAGGGCCTTGGAGCATACAGGGCCTGGGAGCGTACAGGGCCTGGGAGCGTACAGGGCCTGGGAGCATACAGGGCCTGGGAGCGAACAGGGCCAGGGAGCGTACAGGGCTTGTGAGCGTACAGGGCCTGGGAGCCTATAGGGCCTGGAAGCATACAGGGCCTGGGAGCGTTCAGGGCCAGGGAGCGTACAGGGCCATGGAGTGTACAGGGACTTGGAGCATACAGGGCCAGGACGCGTACAAGGCTTGGGAGCGTACAGGGCCTGGGAGCGTACAGGGCCTGGGAGCGTACAGGGCCTGGAAGTGTACAGGGCCTGGGAGCATACATTGCCAGGGAGCGTACAGTGCCTGGGAGCGTACAGGGCATAGTAGCGTACAGGGCCTGGGAGCATACAGGGCCTATGAGTGTACAGGTCCTGGGAGAGTACAGGGGCTGGGAGCATACAAGGCTTGGGAGCATACAGGACCTGGGAGCGTACAGGGCCTGGGAGCGTACAGGGCCTGGGAGCGTACAGGGCCTGGGAGCGTACAGGGCCAGGGAGCGTACAGGGCCAGGGAGCGTGCAGGGCCAGGGAGCGTGCAGGGCCAGGGAGCATACAGGGCCAGGGAGCATACAGGTCCTGGGAGCGTACAGGGCTAGGGAGCGTACAGGACCTGGGAGCGTACAGGGTCAGGGAGTGTACATGGCCTGGAAGTGATCAGGGCCACGGAGTGTACAGGGCCAGGGAGCGTACAGGGCCAGGGAGCGTACAAGGCCTTGAGCATACAGGTCCTGGGATCATTCAGGACCTGGGAGCGTACAGGTGCCTGGGAGCGTACAGGGCCAGGGAGCGTACAAGGCCTTGAGCATACAGGTCCTGGGATCATTCAGGGCCTGGGAGCGTACATTGCCAAGGAGCCTACAGTGCCAGGGAGCATACAGTTCCTGGGAGCGTTCAGGGCCTGGTAGCGTACAGGTCCTATGAGTGTACAGGTCCTGGGAGCGTACAGGGGCTGGGAGCATACAGGGCCTGGGAGCATACAGGCCCTGGGAGCGTACAGGGCCTGGGAGCGTACAGGGCCTTGGAGAGTACAGGGCCTGGGAGCGTACAGGGCCTGGGAGCGTACAGGGCCTGGGAGCGTACAGGGCCAGGGAGCGTGCAGGGCCAGGGAGCATACAGGGCCAGGGAGTATACAGGGCCTGGGAGCGTACTGGGCTAGGGAGCATACAGGACCTGGGAGCGTACAGGGCCAGGGAGCGTACAGGGCCTGGGAAGGTAAAGGACCAGGGAGCGTACAGGGCCAGGGAGCGTACAGGGCCAGGGAGCGTACAGGGCCTGGGAGCATACAGGGCCTGGGATCATACAGGGCCTGGGAGCGTACAGGGCCAGGGAGCGTAAATGGCCTGAAAGTGTTCAGGGCCAGGGAGCGTACAGGGCCAGGGAGCGTATAGGGCCTGGGAGCGTACAGGACCAGGGAGCATACAGGGCCAGGGAGCATACAGGGCCAGGGAGCGTACAAGGCCATGGAGCATACAGGGCCTGGGAGCGAACAGGGCCAGGGAGCGTACAGGGCCTGGGAGCGTACAGGGCCTGGGAGTGTACAGGGCCAGGGAGCGTACAGGGCCTGGGAGCGTTCAGGGCCTGGGAGCGTACAGGGCCAGGGAGCGTACAGGGCCTGGGAGTGTACAGGGCCAGGGAGAGTACAGGGCCTGGGAGCGTTCAGGGCCTGGGAGCGTACAGGGCCTGGGAGCGTACAGGGCTCTATACCATAGTCAGTCTCTGCCCACCCCTCCCCCCTCCATCCACATAGCAGGACATACCACATACCAACACCACCTCCACACTGCTGGGAATGACAGCAATACGGTGTACCACAATCACACTTGACACAGCTCACACCGCTACATAGGAGCAGCAGCGGCACACATGGCATGAGGCAGACCACATACAGCAATGTAGGAGAGCTGTACTAGGAGCGGTATGCCTCCTGCACAATTTTCGAGGCACAACTGTAGTGAGTGTCAACATTAGACTCTACCATACACAGTTCAGCCCACCTCGCACCTCTATGGAGTACATAGTGGACCACATAGCACACACCACATACCGCTACATAGGCCCAGGGTGTAGAGCAAGCGTTCGGGGCGGGTCACCTCTTAGGAGTTTGTTGTGAGGTATGTGGCCTTTCATGTCACGCGCGCGTCCCTTGGGCGGGTCTCCTCTGTGAAGTTTGACACACAACTGAGGGTGGGTCAAGTGTTTGAAAGGGTATGTTGTCCTATCTAACCTCCGTAAGAGGAGGGGAAAGGGCATCAACAACACAGCATGCAGAACTTAAATGTGTCAATGACCCGTACATAGTTTCTGTAAACAGTGTGGGTGGGCCTCACCCCTCACTCCCCTACCTTGCTTCCAGAGCGGTACATACCCAGCACCATCACATGACCACACGCCCACATGGGCCCACATAGACATGAGGTTCTCACCATATGCCAGCAGACCACATTTTTTTTTTTACATGCAAAGCATGCAATAAAAACAATACAGAATACAGAACAGAACAAAATAAAACAGTAGACCACCGGCCAGAAGGACCGACAGCATAGCACAACAAAACACAAACACGATAAATGCATAGAAAAATACAGCATACATCAAGGCACAAAACATAATGCAATGGCAAACTAGCAATCACAGTAACATCACAAAACAAAACCTTCATAAAACAAAACATACATCAAGAGGCATAACAGGAAACATAACAGGACAAACACAATACATTCCAAACAAAACATAAAGAACAAACACGTACAACAGGTAAAGCAATATGAAAACACCAGGTCAAACGTACAGCACAGAAACAATACAGGAATAAAAACACACACACCAAGCCATCCGCCCCGTAACAAACAAAGGGCGAGGTCAAAATAAACAATAAAAATAAACAAGCAAAATACGCACGTCTGAAAACAAAACAGGTACAAACACAACAGCATACATGCACTGGCCTGAAGGACCGAGAATAAAACACAACAGAAAGTACATCAAGAAACATAACAAGACACTTCAGCACAAAACAAATCAATATTACTATTGTTGCACAATAGGTACAACACATTGCAAACAAACCACAGGTCCAAGCACACACCAAACACACAGCAAGCACACAGACTACTCCAATTTCTCATACTTATCTGGCCACTCCGCCGCCGGGAATCGAACACAATACGCCTCCCAAAGTAACATGACGTCCTCCGTAACAGGTTCATTATGAACCATACGAGGATCAGGCATCAACTCCGGCACATCAACAATAAAACACCGAGCCCGCTGAACCCAGATGGAAGAAGGGCACCACGGAACAGGATGCACGCGATCAACAATTTCAAACCGCAAAGGATTCTTATCATCATACGCCACGCCGGAGGCCAAGACGAGAGGGAGAGGCTCCTTCCCACGAGGCCGGGCAATGGGCAGCGCACTGGGAGCCTCCTCGGCTGCCTCACAGGGCCCCGCGTCAACCACCGGACGTTGTACCTGCTGGGACTCCCCACGTTTGGCATCCTTCTTCAGCACCAGCTTGATGCCTCGTCTCGCACCAGAACCCTCACCACCCACGTCTGTAGGAGCAAACACCCCCCACTGTGGCGAACCTTCTGCAGGAGAAAGAACAGGAGGTAAATCAGACGCAAACCATCGTCAACAGCAGACACATGGACGTCAGCAACCACCAGCGACGTAGAGCGCGAAGCACCCGGAACCGCCACATCATCGCCCGAAGCTCCACCTGTGTCGAAGTCCTCCACATCAGCCCAAGCAGTAGAAGAACGCCTGGAATGCTTGGGCACTGGCCGCACATCCTCACAGCCGGAGGCGGACCCAGAACCACAGGCCTCACAAACTAGTTGAACCGACGCCCGTCGCAGTACGGCAGCAGCCTCAACCACAGGCGAAACCGGGCCACACACAACAGGACGCTCCGCAGCCCCCCCAACACCAAGCACAGTCGTAACACCTGGCGAGGGTGCAGGACCAGGCGCAGCAGCAGGAGACGAGGAAGATGAAGACGACTCACAGAGACCATCCGGAAGACCCTCGGGAGCAACTGGCACAACAAATTGACCAGCGACAGGAGCCACCGGAACACTCGGAGGAGGGACAACAACCACAGGGGGCATGTCGGGTGACGCAGGGGGGCCGCATCAGCAGCGAACGGGACCTGCCCCTCTTCATCTCCGGAATCCACGTCCTGAGGGAGCGGCGGGAAATCCTCTTCCCGAAATAAGTTAACAGGTGCAACAAGGGCCTCAGCGCACCCGGCAGCCTGATGCCCTAACTGGCCACATCGGAAACAGGTATGGGGCTGCCGGGCATAATACACCCGAACGTAGTAACCAAGCAGCCGGACAGAAGATGGGATATCCGACCGCAGGCGTATACCTAAGGTACAGATGTTCGTCTGCTTTCCAGCATACTTCCCAGAGGAAAGCGTGCTCACCCGCACACTGATGACTGCACCATACCTCCCGAAGAAGCGCCGGAGAAGGTCTTCAGGGAACTCCAGGGGCGCACCGTGTACACTGACATAAGTCAGGGCACCACTTCGGTCCGAGACAGCAACAGAGCTGGCGCCATCCGGCAACTGCAACGAACGCCCTTCGTACCGACGGAGGAAGTCCCGATACTCCTCCTCCCACACGAACTTGATAATCACCCGGTGGGCCGTGTTATGACCCTGGGTTCCTCAGTGGAAACCAGAGGTCAAAATTGAACTAAATAAGCTACGTTAGATTAGCAAAACGCAAGTCGATGCGTCTTTGTTTGTATCTTCCCTGCCAGACGTAAGACTAGTCTTGTTTCTCAAAGAGCATTTAAAGACTGAGCTTGGGGTTGATTATTAAATAATAACATAGTCACCAACTATGTTTACTAATACTTTCTAATCATTTGTAAAGTAACAATATGTTGCATAGGGGAAGATTTTTAATGTGCTTAGCTGCACGATCAATTAGGCTCCTCCCGGCACCACCAAAATGCGGGAGGCCTGAGCTGGTCGCTGGGAGTGTTCTTTTTCTGGCTGGCGTTTGTGGGGACGAGATCTACTCTGTGGCTGCACCCCTACTCTCCTCCCTTCTCCTCTTACTTATTTCCCTTATTTTAAGTTCCTGTACCATTAAGTTAAGTACTGTGTGTTTAAGTGTGCATACTCTGGTAGTAACGATTGGTGAGACCTGGGGGTAGTATTTGCCAGTGTTTTGGGTACCCCAAGTGTTGTGTTTTGGTATTAGGGTCCCACGTGGTCTCACTACCCTAAGCTGCATCCAGCTTCAGTGCTTATCCAGTAGTACTTTACCCTAGCTTGTTCTTAGTGTAAACCTTGTATCCTGCTTATGTGGACCAAGGCTTTTAATGCAAGATAGGGTGGTAAAGTAATTATTATTATTGTTATTGGTGTGAGTGTATATGGGGGGTTGTTAAGGGGTTAATAAATAAGTAAATTAGAACAGAGTATCCCTTCTTCCTGTGTGGGAGTGCATTGATCAACCCTTAGTCTGACATGGTCTAGTAGCAAGTTATTATTACTGTGGATAGTTTATTTTGGGGGCCGGGCCTTTTAGCTCTCCCATATTTGATAACTCTGTCTTCTAACTACCCTTACCCCTTAATAGTACCAGTTTCCCCATAGAAAGTCCACCAATTTACATAACAGGCCGTAACAAGCTCAACTCCGTAGACAGCCTCCACCGGGACACGAAGCATGTCACACATCACCAACTCAATGGCTGGATAACCAGCCTTACACGAGAACTCCAGTCCCACGGAATTCACCTGCAGAACAGGAGGAATTGCCAGGCGCCCTATGTCAAAACTGCCACGTCAGCACGCAGCCAGGCAGGCAACAACACTGGGAGGGCAGTGACGCCTACACCACCTGGCGACCAAATGGCAAACAACCCCAGTAGTCACGGAGGCCGGAACACGTCCTCACTCCACGGCTGCTCAGGGCGGACTCAGCAGGCCACATAGGAGAGGCGTGAGCACTTTGAAGGCTCTCGTTAAGGAGGTGTCACGTGTCGCACCCTCCCCTTACCTCTTCCCCATACAGGTGACAGTTATCAATTACTCGACAATCCCCCACTTCACATTTCCTCAGTCCAGCATAAACGAGGTAAAAAATAGTTAGGGAGAGTAAACACATTATATATGTCTCTGTATTGATATCAAATAATATCTATAGCTCAAAGTAGAGATCTTTTAATTACGCTTGGACTCTGAGTAAGGACCCTCATCGTGTTAAATCATCGACTCTCAAATCAAATCACCTGTTGACATCTAAATAGCATTTAGCATCAGTCAGTAAAAGCAGTCACTCAGGTAAAAGTCAGTAGGCATTTTTTACTGGTGGTAGGAGATAGGTGTTTTCCATTATGCGGTGTGACCGCTTCGACGGGCGGCGAGGCAGTGGCTACATAAATGGTGTGACCGTATTATGACACCATTAGCCGGCGCCTCCCCCCCCCCTTCCACCTTGCACTCTCCCACTACCACCTACCACGTATGGGTGTACGCATTTGTAACTTTGAAGAATAAGGAAAGGTGTGCACCCTTATTTTGTTTATACACACATTTCTCAGTATACAGAACAGTAAGTTGTTAAAGGCATAAAGTCTTTATATATAATATTGTATTCTTTCTTAAACACTTAAGAGTATCGTCCGTCGTAAGCTAGTCGCCGCGTCGTCCTCATCGTATACCAGTCTTCAATTTCTTATAACAAATCAAGTAAATAGAATCACTCAGTAAACTCAGTCAAAGTCAGTAAGTAAGCATTTACTGAATGAGGAAAGCATTTTTCATCTTAAAAGGTGTCTACCAGTCTTCAATTTTTTTCTTTCTATCAAATCAAATCAGTGCCAGCATCACTCAGTAAACTCAGTCAAAGTTAGTAAGTAAGCATATACTGAATGAGGGAAACATTTTACATCTTAAAAGGTGTCTAACAGTCTTAAATTTTTTCCGACTTGATGAAATAGCTTCTACCATCACTCAGTAACTCAGTTAAGGCAGTCAGTCAGTCAGTCAGGCAAACAGCAATTATTACAGTGGACTGAAGACTTTAATATTCTTTGGGGATAGGACAACTTTTAGTTTAAATTTCTCAGACCGACTTGATGAAATAGGTTCTACCATCGCTCAGTAACTCGATAAAGGAAGTCAGTCAGTCAATCAGTCAAACAGCAACAGTGGACTGAAGACTCTAATATGCTTTCACATCTTAAATTAAATTAAATTAAATTCTACTATCATCAACCTTGTACTGAGTGGCTCAGGCATTCAGTTTACAACTCAGTAAGTGCTTACTGAACATAGAAATCACTTCATGTGAGCTCATTTTTAGTTTAAAGTTTTCCCATCTATATAAATAAAAATGGAAATGTTCGTTTGTTCAAATTCACTAACCTCGGAAATTTCTTCACTGGTTGCCTTAAAACTTTCATACAACGTTCCCTTCGCATTCGAGCGGGTTTTTATATACATACTATATAGATGTCACGTCTGTAACGGGAAAAACATGCTTTTTTTTAAAAAGCCGTGTTTTTCGGGTGTTTTTCATGTAAGGGAAATCTTTGAAACCTTTTTACCGATTGCTTTCAAATTTTGACACAGCATAGGATTCCAATAGGCGAGTGTTTTTATATAGATAATATATACATGCCTACCTGTGACAGGAAAAACATGCTTTTTTGAAAAACAGTGCGATCAGTAGGACGGCAGAGCAACACACGCTGTAATCTCCGAAAGTTCTTCACCAATTGCTTTGAAATTTTGACACAACTTTCCATTCGAATACGTACGTGTTTTTATATACCTACTATTTAGATGCCGCACCTGTGACAGGTAAAAACATGCGTTTTTTGAAAAACAGCGCCATCTGTTGCCCGTAAGAGCAAGACACGATATACAAAATATGTTGCGAATCCATTTCAATGTTTCCGATTGCACTGATAAATGGAATTTTCATAGATTTTTATTTATTTTTATTTTCATTTAATTATTTTGTGTGACGTCGCATTGGAATTGAGCTGTGTTGTTGACCGTACCCTTTATTTCGTAGGTATAGCTTATTTGTTACTTATTTCATTGTTTTTAATTTCGTTTTTTTTAACTGTTCTTCTTATTTTTCTGTGCAATTGGTGGTGAAATTGAGTTGTGAATGATTGATCTGCGCTTGAATTGAAATATTTCGTTAGTATTTTTTGTTTTGTTTCGAAAACAAGAAAATGGACAACACGTTTATTTCACAGCTGCAAATGATCAACAAACACCAATGAATCCACCAGCTACAACGTTAACTGCTTTCTTCACGTTATGTCAAAATGACACGTTTGCGAAAATACTGCAGTATTCGGAAGTGCATATGTATTACACATGGAATGCCAGTAGAAAATCATTTGAACGACGCAAAACGAGGAGACCGAGTAAACGGACAACCTGGCATATTCAAATAAACAACAATAGGCAGACTGTATACCGTGCTTCCCAATCAAGATGAATGCTATATTCTTCACATGCTGTTGGTAAATGTGTCCGTCCAACGTCATTCCAGCCATTGAGATTTATCAACGGCGTAACACATGCCACTTCCCGTAGGGCATGTCAAGCTTGGAATTTATTGGAGAACGACCGACACTGGGATGTATGCATTAATGACGCGTCCAACACGTCACATACAAATCCAATTCGTGCATTGTTTGCAATCATATTGACCACCTGCTTTCCTTCATCTCCAACAGTTATGGGAGAAATATAAATCGCACATGGCTATCCGTCGAATACGGAGGAAAATTCAAATATGAACATGGATTTCACAGCAGAAATCCACAACGAAGCGTTGACAATGATTGAAGATTTGTGCTTAGAAATCGCGAACAAAGTTCTAAATCAATTGGAAATGCCATCACCGAATCGATCTGCTGCTGCTTCGTTCGATGTAGAATTGCGTCGTGAACAAAATTACAACATGAGTGATCTGTTGTCATATGTGCAATCAAATATTCCTAAGCTAACGCTTGAGTAGAAAGGCATTTACAATCAAATAATTCAAACTGTTAATAACGCGTTTGGAGAAATCTTCTAAGATGCGCCAGGAGGAACTGTAAATCCCTCCTAATTAGATTGATTCTAGCAGCATTTCGATCCCAAAATGGCATAATCTTAGCTCTTGCATCGTCTGTAATAGCTGCGATGTTGTTACCAGGTTGAAGAACTGCTACTTCAGGTTTGAAATTGTCATTGAACATGCAATTTATTGAAACTCCCACGTGCAACATTTCCAAAGCATCCGGCATGGGAAAAGTATTGCAGAAATGTAAACTTAATGTTTGGGATGAATGTACAATGGCACAATGGACTACAAAAAATCGCTCGAGGCTCTTGATCGATCATTGTAAGATTTGCGTGGAATAATCAGACCATTTGGGAACGCATTAATGTTGCTTGCAGAATATTTCAGGCAAACATTACCTGAAATTCCTTGATACAAGACCGTCGACACTGTTGAGAAAGCAGATGAAGCAGTTAATTATCCAACATAATTTTTTAATTCACTCAATCTGCCAGGGATACCATCACATGTACGGCAATTGAAAATCGGCATGCCAATTATCATGTTGCAAAATATCAATCAGCTAAAGCTTTGCAACGTCACATGGCTTGCAGTACAAAAATTAATCAGCAACGTCGTAGAAGCAACAATCTTGACAGGACCTTTCAAAGGTCAAGATGTCCTCCTTCCTCGCATTCCTATGATTCCAACAGATATGCTATTTCAATTTAAGAGATTGTAATTTTCAATTCGATTGGCGTTTGCAATCACCATCAACAAAGCTCAGGGCCAATCTTTAGAATTGTGCAGTTTATATCTAGACACGGAATGCTTCACACATGGACAATTATATGTTGTGTGTTCTAGAGTCGGCAAATCAGACAATCTCTATATCTCCCCAGACAATGGAACAACAAAAAGTATTGTATACCCACAAGCATTGTGAAAATAAAACATATTAGAAACGTGCACGTGCCTTGTATTGAGTGGCTCAAGAATTCAGTTTACAACTCAGTAAGTGTTTACTGAACGTGGAAATCGTTTCATGTGTGCTTATTTAGTTCAGTTTAAAGTTTCCCCATCTTAAGATATTACTGTTATCTACCATGTATTGGGTGTCTTAGACATTCAGTTTTTAACTCAGTAAATGTTTACTGAACGTGGGAATCACTTCATGTGTGATCATTTTAGTTTAGTTTAAAGTTTTTCCATCATAAATTAAATACTACTACTATCATCAACCTTATATTGGGTGTCTCAGACATTCAGTTTACAACTCAGTAAGTGTTTACTGAACAAACCAATCAGGACCTACAGTCCTGACTAGGACCACAGGTCCGGTTTGGAGTGGAGATGGGTTCAACTAAAAATGAGCACACACATGAAATGATTTCGACGTTCAGTAAGCACTTACTGAGAGGATAACTGAATGCCTGAGACACCCCAATACATGGTTGATGTTAGTAGTATTAAATTTTACAGTGGAAAAATTTAAACTAAAGTAAAAATGAACTCGCGTGAAGTGATTTCCCCGTTCAGTACACACTTGCTGAGTTGTTAACTGAATGCCTGAGACACCCGATACAGGATTGATGATAGTAGTATTTTATTTTACGATTGAAATTTTTTAAACTAAACAGAAGTAAGCACACACGAAGTAATTCCCACGTTCAGTAAACGCCTACTGAGTTGTTAACTGAATGTCTATGTCACCCAATATATGGTTGATGATAGTGATATTTTAAGATGGGGAAACTTTAAACTGAACTAAATAAGCACACATGAAACGATTTCAACGTTCAGTAAACACTTACTGAGTTGTAAACTGAATTCCTGAGCCACTCAATACAAGATTGATCATAGTAAAATTTAATTTAATTTAAGATGTGATAGCATATTAGAGTTTTCAGTCCACTGTTGCTGTTTGACTGACTGACTGTCTGCCTTTACTGAGTTACCGAGTGATCTTGAGGTTATCTTGAGATGATTTCGGGGCTTTTTAGTGTCCCCGCGGCCCGGTCCTTGACCAGGCCTCCACCCCAGGAAGCCGCCCGTGACAGTTGACTAACACCCAGGTACCTATTTTACTACTAGGTAACAGGGGCATAGGGTGAAAGAAACTCTTCCCGTTGTTTCTCGCCGGCGCCTGGGATCGAACCCAGGACCACAGGATCACAAGTCGAGCGTGCTGTCCGCTCGGCCGACCGGCAGGGTGATGGTAGAACCTATTTCGTCAAGTCTGTCTGAGAAATTTAAACTAAAAGTTGTCCTATCCCCATAGCATATTAGAGTCTTCAGTCCACTGCAATAACTGCTGCTGTTTACCTGACTGACTGACTGATTGCCTTTACTAAGTTTTTTTTTTTTAATTTTACATGCAAGCATGCAAGTGTAAGACAATAAGTGCAAGCATGCAAGTGTAAGACAATAAGTACAAGCATGCAAGTGTAAGACAATAAGTGCCAGCATGCAAGTGTAAGACAATAAGTACAAGCATGCAAGTGTAAGACAATAAGTGCAAGCATGCAAGTGTAAGACAATAAGTACAAGCATGCAAGTGTAAGACAATAAGTGCAAGCATGCAAGTGTAAGACAATAAGTGCAAGCATGCAAGTGTAAGACAATAAGTACAATAAAAAGAACAGTAAAAAGAACAGAAGAAACAAAATAAGCAAAACAAAAAACCACCGGCCAGAAGGACCGACAGCACTGTACAAAAAAACACCGGCCAGAAGGACCGACAGCACTGTACAAAAAACCACCGGCCAGAAGGACCGACAGCACTGTACAAAAAACAACAAACATCAACAGAACACAAGAGAAAAGAGTGTAAACAGGCAAGCAATACACAAAACATAATAACACATTAACAAAACAAACAAACATCATAACACATAGGAAAAGCATAACAAGCACAGAACACAATAGGGCAAACATCACAGCCAGAAGGGCACATAACACAACAGAATCAAAGAAACAGACGATCAGTGAGTGGTACAGCTACAGGCAAAGCATGTTAAGAAATATAAGAAAGACAATAAACAGGGTCATTGAGAAAACTAAACATAACATCGGCCTGAAGGGGCCATGGGACCAGGATTTAAAAAATTGTTGTAGGGTATTCATAATTTATTATCCTGATACATGTGAAAGGTGCTGCACCTAGGCCAAGTTTCAGCATCTCAGCCTAAATAGAGACGGAGAAAAAAAAACAAAACAAAAAAAAGACGAATTTTTCAACCATGTTCAAAAAATTTCACAGCCCACAATTGTGAACCAAAATCATTTATACGACACTCAGCTATGACCTTAATATATAATAAAGATTTGCATGTCACATTATTATCCCAGATGTATTTAGTGCAATAATACAGATTTAATAAAAGTTTCCCAAAAACGTATGCAACAAAATGAGGTGTATCATTATTTATAAAATCAATAAATCTACGTAGATAAGAATAATGACATGCGTTTATAGAGGCGTAAACTCTACATATAATGTGCAAGTTTCATGTAAATATAATAATAAATAAAGGCTGTGAAATTTTATCTAGTTGTAAAAGTTGGAGTTGCGTAGCGCGCTCTCAAAGTTTACTCAACCTGCGGTCACTCGTGACTGGTGATTTACGCATTGCGGCCAGCTCGTATGGAGAGCTCGCATGCATCTAGCTGTCAATGCTTCTCTCTTGTTCGTTTGGTAAGTCATATTGCAGTACAAATAGCTAAAAATAGCAAAAATAGCATGTTCTGGGAGATATTGTGTGAGCGCGTCAGCATACATCCTCTCTCCATGAGAGACATGCAGTCACTGACTGCACCACCCTCGTGTCAGACCATATGTTGTGTTGCCATATGTGTTAGTTTATATTCATTTTATGCATAACATGTTATTTTCAACGCTATTACGAAAAATAAGACATCTACAACGTAAGATACAATACCCCGCGGCGTACTCACGGCGCGAGGACCAGATTCACGAAAGTTGCAGCGGGAAATTTGACTCTAATTACGTTATTTTTCAAGATATCATTAAACGGTTTGGACCACAGTGTTGCCAGAACGTTGTAGTATTTTTCGTAATTTTTCGTAAATATTCCATTTTTCATCGGATTTTCGGGTCCCATGGGCCCTGAAGGGCGCACAATAAATATAACACATAGCAGAACATACCACAGGTCCCATGCACACACTAAACACACAACAATCACACAAACTACTCAAATTGCTCATACTTTTCTGGCCACTCCGCCGCCGGGAAACGAATACAATACGCCTCCCAAAGCAACATGAGGTCTTCCGGAACAGGGTGATTATGAGCCGTACGAGGATCAGGCATCAAGTCCGGCACACCTACAACAAAACACCGAGCCTGCGGAACCCAGACGGACGAGGGGCACCACGGAACAGGCTGCACACGGTCAACAAAGTGAAACGATAAAGGGTTCTGCTTCCCATCATATGCCACGCCGGAAGCCAAGATGAGAGGGGGAGGGGCTTCCTTCCACGGGGCCGGGCAACGGGTAGCGCACTGGTAGCCTCCTTGGCAGCCCCACAGGGCCCTGCGGCAACCACCGGACGTGTCACCTGCAGGGACCCCCCCCACGCCGAGCATCCTTCTTCAGCAACAGCACGAGGTCGCGGCCCGCACCAGCACCCACACCACCTACGTCCGGAGGAGCGACCACCCCCCACTGCGGAGAACCTTCTGCAGAAGGAAGAACAGGAGATGAATCATAAGCACAATCGTCGTCATCAGCAGGCACATGGACGTCAGCAACCACCATCGACATAGAGCGCGAAGCACCCGGATCCACCACATCACCGCCTAAAGACCCACCAGCGCCGAAATCCTCCACATCAGCCCAAGCAGTAGAAGAACGCTGGGACCGCTTGGGCTCCGGCCGCACATCCTCAGAGCCGGAGGTTGACTCAGAACCACGGGCTTCACAAGCCATGCGAACCGTTGCCCGTCGCATGACGGCAGCAGCCTCAACCGCAGGCGGAACCGGGCCGAACACAACAGGACGCTCCGCAGCGCCCCAAGCACCCAACTCAGCCGAAAAACCCGGCGAGGGAGCAGGGCCAGACGCAGTAGCAGGAGACAAGGAAGACGAAGACGTCGACGACACGCAGAGACCATCTGGAAGACCCCCGGGAGCAGCTGTGACAGCGACAGGGGCAGGAAGATCAGCCGACGGCACCGGAACACCCGGAGGAGGGGCCGCACCATCAGGAGGACTGCCGGGCGACGCAGGGGGAGCCGCAGCAGCCAGCAGGACGTCCACATCCTCGCCCTCGGAATCCACCCCAACAGGGAGCGGCGGGAAATCATCCTCCCGGAACAGGTTCACAGAAGCGACAGCAGCCTCCGAGCACCCGGTTGTGGGACATTTGGGGCTTGACTCTGATTATTTAAATATTAATGTAGTAAATTAAATTACGAAGGACCACCCGCTTTTATTGTAAAGAGGGAAACTGAGAATTTCTGATCATTAGATAATTCCTAGATGAACCAGTAACTATGGATAAAATACTAGAGAATATGATCATAAAATAATTAATGGGCTGTATAATTAAATGAATCAAACCCTCAAACACCTACATTGGGGGGTTATTACTGGAGGTAAGTACGTCCAGGAACTAATGTGGTTCGTTCACTAATCCAAATAATAATAATCTAATCCTATGAATTATAGTGAAACTAATGTCATTACCATGAATGGGAACATAGATTATAAGTATAGTAATGAGAGTCACAATAAACACATGTTAATCCTAAGAAATTCTGCATGTAAGTAATTTCAAGAAGTTCATGAATGAATACAAAGAATCTTAGTTTAAAGACGATTCCTTTATGTAAGCCACGACGCTTCCTCTAATTCCCTGGACTCGGCTGGCTGACGAATGGGATGGATTAACATGGGAGAAGGCGGCAGGGAGAATTCTTCTCACGTGCTGCAAGACAAATATTTACAGTAGCAACTAATTAAACTACTGAATCTCTATATTCAAGAATTTAAGAATTACAGGTGATAAAATTAATAACCTGTTGTTTGATGTTGTCATGCGTCGTAACGGTCAATCACCCAGCTACTACAAAACACTTTACAAGATGCATCAAATAAAGAGAATATACTTAGCTAATATGGGCACTGTATAAGTTTTAAGATTGCTGAAATTTGCGTCCCCAGGCTCTGGCCTAGCCTATCCTGGATAGTGGCGCGCTTCACTGGCCGGTCACGTGTAGTCAAGAACCAGGTTAAGAAGGTTCCTTATATGACACCAGCACCAGTTGAAGATATTATCTGCAAGGTTATTCACGCCTCACAGTGGCGACTTTCATCTGAGGATGGATAACGTCTATCCTGATGGCTGGGCAATGGCGTCTCCTCGTGAGTACGGTACGAGCAGGTCTGCCTCAGAGCTTCTCTCCACGTGTACTGGCAAGCCTCCTCTACCCCACGCCGCGTCCCGCGTTCATTAAACAAATTATTGTCACAAACATTAATATTTCTCGCATTTACGCTTGAAATGTTGAAGACTGGACGGGTTTATTATTTAGAAGAGGGAAATATTATTATTTGCCAATTTAGAGATAGTAAATATATAAGGGAGAGGAATTAATGTCTCCCCATGGCATTCACTTCTGACGTTAACTTTTATTACTAGATAATCGCTATGACTCCAACGCTCTATTCGGCTTTTAGTTGGAGGTCAATTCATCTGTAATTAATTATCATACAGAATGCCTTAGTTATAGAGAATCGAATTTAATTCTCAAATACATTGGATATAATGTGTTTATTGTAATGAAATCTGACGCAATACTGGCGTCGGATGATGTGAGAATTCTAGCCTACTGCACAGATGAAATTATTAGTACATGAGAATTCTACGTGGTGTTAATTTTACTTACTACAATAATTAATAGAGTTAGTAATAAGTAATGAGAATACAGCAGCGTTGTATTCGGTGTTGGAAATTCCCAACATAACTCCGGGGGGAAGATTCTAGGGTCGTAGTGTACTGTGGAGTACTGACCTATCCCGAAGTGATATTAAGATTAGTACATTAGTATGTTAATATGTTAGTATGTTAGTACACACATAACGAACGTCCCGGATTTATCAAGGACTTACAAGAACTTGAGTCTTGCTATTTACATGTCAAATGAAACATGTTACTTATAGCCTACACAATAATAAAAGAATTGCTCTTAGTTGAGAACTATAATAGGCTTGTAGTTTCACTTAGTGGAAACATGGATTAAATATTGAAACATTAAATGATTAAGTTATCGGTAATTAGGAACTCTCTAAAGCTCACAATAAACTCAATAACTATGGTCGCAGTGACATGTAATGGTGTATTACGTAGCTGCTGAATCGTAGGTAAACTCAGAATAAGTTCCTAAGAACTGATAACACTATTGTATGATTATACAGTAAAGTATTATTAGTCATTTAAGATCAAGGAGACTATGACACTACAGTAAGGTACTAGGGTCGCTGTGACTTGTAACTATTGAGTTGCCAGACAATAACATCACGCAGTATCATGATCGCCCCAAATTCAAATGAGGAAATTGAATTTAATGTGCACTGCCGTGCAGTAGTCATTCTGACTGATGGTACAACTAATTTGCTAACTAGCTAAAATAATAGAAAAGTAGAGAACTGAAAAGTTTATTCATTAAAATCAAGGAAAATTCTGAGTCAACAGTGAGATTAGTAACCTAGTCATTCTGACTTATGAGCTAATTAAATGGCAGCTCATAGGCTTGACACTATAAACTGGTTAGTACGAAATCACCTTTACATGAATTTGAGTTTATTAAATCAGTCTCTATAAGTATAGTTAACTGCAATTAATGGTGAGTACAGATTAGGCTAGTACTCAGTTGACACTACTAAAGTCCCTAAAACTACCTAAATAAATGGTTTGAATTTCTAACCTACCTAAGTAAGGGACTAAGCTAATTGTGAGCAAAAATGTACTCGAATTAACATTGTGAGCAGTATTGAGCTCATTAACAGATCGAGCTATATTGAACTCGTGAACATGGTGAGCTATATTGAGCTCGTTAGCAGTGCTAACAGGGTGAGTTACAGTGAACTCGTCAACAGTGTTGACAGGGGTGAGCTCAGTGAGCTCGTTAGCAGTGCTAACAGGGTGAGTTCAGTGAACTCGTCAACAGTGTTGACAGGGTGAGCTACAGTGAGCTCGTTAGCAGTGCTAACAGGGTGAGTTACAGTGAACTCGTCAACAGTGTTGACAGGGTGAGCTGCAGTGAGCTCGTTAGCAGTGCTAACATGGTGAGTTACAGTGAACTCGTCAACAGTGTTGACAGGGTGAGCTACAGTGAGCTCGTTAGCAGTGCTAACAGGGTGAGTTGCAGTGAACTCGTCAACAGTGTTGACAAGGTGAGCTACAGTGAGCTCGTTAGCAGTGCTAACAGGGTGAGTTGCAGTGAACTCGTCAACAGTGTTGACAGGGTGAGCTACAGTGAGCTCGTTAGCAGTGCTAACAGGGTGAGTTGCAGTGAACTCGAATTAACGAGGTGGAGTTTTGCATCATTCAATTATCATGGTGAGCAATATTAAGCTCGTACGCATGGGGAACAAGCACTCATATTATCACGTTAATTCTAAGGTGAGCTATATTAAGCTCATGAAGCATGTTAATTAACAATGCTGATGTTTAACGATAATGCATTAAACATATTAGTTCTCTGTAAATTCGCTTACGTATTAGTAAGTTTGCAAGTTTGTTCGTGCTGCGCTCCTACACTAAATGAGCAGAAACGAAAGAAAAACAACTCAAACAAATTAATGCAAGTATTTATCACTAACTCTTAGTGCAGAAAACATGGTATTAAGAAGGTTTTCTTGGCAAACCTTTAAGCGCAAGTATAGTGGACCAGTGGTCCTATTGAATTTATAATTACTAAATTCAGGAAATGCCAGTGGCATTGAGTGCTAGATTCTCTAGCCTAACATTATTAATTACCTAGGGAGTACTAGATTCTCTAGCCCAACATTACAATTTACCTAGGAAGACTGAGTGTGGTCAATTACTACTTGTCGAGAATAATTCTAGGTCTGCAGTGAATTCAATGATTTGGTCGCTGTGACTTGTACTTGTTTGAGTACGGACCATTGGTTTTCACTGAGAGCTATGAAACATCTCGGCGAGTATCAATTGCACTACATTCAATCTGAGTTTATTACTCAGCTGTGTTTCTCTCTTTAGCTTGCTGCTGGAGAATTGATTTACTGCTGACTAATTTATTATTATTGGCAGGTTTAGGCTTGTTCACATTCAGAACTTTACCAGTAAGTAAGTAGCCACCTGCAGATTGGAGCATATTCATTCCCAATCGTTTAACATGTCCAGTTATGAACTGGTAATAGTAGTCGGCTCCTACTAGTACATCTACATTGTTAAGGCGGTCAGACGTTAACTTGTTGTCAGCCAAATTAATTTCACGTTCCTGCAGGAAGTGGGCTGTGTACCCCAGACCCTTAATATTTAAGTCTAAAGGTATTTGATCTACAACAATGGCTTGGACAGCCTTGGCATGACTACCTAGTCGTACAAGCGGTTGAACTACTGAGTATTTATGGGTTCCTCGATTTATCATGGACCCTTACAAGTTTAATTTTACCTGTCCTATTGGTTGTAAATTAAGTGCCTCTGCTGCCCTTTGAGTAATGAAAGTTCTCTGGGAACCTTGATCAAATAGTCCACGTATGGTGATCTTGGCTCCTCTGTTCTTCACTTGAAGTTGGGCAGTAGGCAAAGCAGCATCCACTTGAGCTGCTTGTGAAGTTACGCTGTACACATCTCGCACCTTGCAGCACTGTACTGGTGTAGATTCTCTACGTCCTATTCTAGGATTGACATAATTAGTCCTGACTAATTTGCACAGTGCAGCATGATGCTTGTCCCTTCTACACCTATTGCAGGTGTTCAGTGGGGTTTCACAGCTGTTAACATTATGTGGTTTGAGACACCTAGCACATTTGTGTAACTGTTTGAGTCGTCTGACTCTTGTGTCTCTATTAGGATAATTAGTACATTTGTACAGAGAATGTTTTTGATTGCAAAACAAGCACATTCCCCATCCTACAGCTCGTTTAGGGGTTACCGATTTAGGTAAAACAGTATTTGCAGGTTGTGATGGTTTTGCTGCTTGCATTTGCTTGTTATTTATTCTCTTGGGAGTACTTGGTGTACTCTGGGGAACCATTAACAGGCTCTTGGGACTATTAGGTCTCTTAGGAGCACCTGTGGAGTTATTAGCAGTGCTCTTTGGACTATTAGGTCTCTTAGGAGCACCTGTGGAATCATTGGGGGTGCTCTTTGGAGCACCTGTGGGGCTCTTAGGCCTCACTGATGAATCAGTGTTTGACTGATTGTTGTTACATTGATTATTAGCACCTTGGTTACCTAGTGACAGTGTCACTTTAGGAGTTTCAGGTAAGGAAACTGATGTAGGTACAGTTTTGGTGCATTCAGATTTAGCATTAATTGCCTGGTCTGCTGTATGATTGCTCATATTACGCAAACCTGTAAATATATCCTGCATTGACAGGGTATTACCATTCTGGCATACATATAATTTATTAAGTGTGTCACCAGACAATTTTCTCTGGATGATAATTTTAGTCATCCACTCAGTAGTTGGGTGATCCACCTCTTTACTGAAAGAATTTATCAGTGACTCAAGCTGAAAACTAAAGGCTTGTAAAGAGTCAACTGATTGCTCTGGTGAAGATAAATTTAATAATTGGTGCACAAGGTTTATAATAGTCTTCTCATTGTTAGCACTTACTTTAGAAGGCTGTTGTGAGCAATTGTGACCATTACTTGTGTTGCTTAAGGCTTCTTGTTTAGCCTCAGCTCTGATTACAGCTTCGACTGCTGCTGCAGCATTAGCTTTTATCATTTTCTGGTTCAGATTCACTGATTATTGCAGCTTCACTTGTTTCATCTGCAGCTTCATTTGTTTCTCTGGGTTCTGGTGATAAGCTAGTTAATTCAGTAGCCTTATGTATTGAACCTATAGAATCCAGGGAACATTGAGAAGAGTGGTCTGAAATTTGATCAGACTCTGTAAACAAATCATCACATGAAGCTGTATTAGATGAGAGGTTAGAAAATGAAGGTTGAACTTCAGTTGTTGATCTTGTATAGTGATCAGCATTGATTAGAGGATTCTCCTCATCTTGAGGTAACTCATGTATTTCATCTGAGCTGAGTGCTTGCTCGGTTGTAGTTTTTCTACAAAAACGTTCTATCCAATCAGGATCATTTTGTTTCGCAAGTACTCTTTCATAGTGATCTAACTGGTCTTGCATGGTATCTACATATTCATCAAGATCATATTCGATCTGACTTAATTCGTCTGGGTCAGTATTACTGACCTGGAGTAAGTTCTTATAAGACTCGACTACAGTCTTCACATGATCATATTTTCGGATGGCGTTCCCTATGTAACTTGCTAGTCTGTAGACGTCACCTGGGTCAGTTTCGACACAGAGATGACATTTCATAAGCAGTTTTTCTAGAGGACGTTGAAGAGCTGTCAAGAATCTTGCATTCCTTTCTAAAGGATTCATTCTTGCGGTAAATGGAGCCTGATAGGGCTTATGTAGCTAGTGGTATAGCTATGGTGTCTGCTCCTTGATGTAGAGCAGGTATAAGTATTGACAGCCTGGTATTTCTTGAGGCTGGTTGTAATTTACCTCATTTAGAGGTTAGCTACCTACCTAATAATAAGCAACTAAGATTTGAGTGGTACCTTGGTCTCACTACAGGTGTTCCTCAGCTTAGCTCATCTAAATCAGCCTCGGATGGGTAGTGGACTTACAGTAACACTCAAAGACATACATAGAAATATGCAATAAAATAATTACACAATAAATGGTTAATCCCACCCTTGATAGGGTCAGCACAAAGGAATAATATATATCACTAACTAGCTCAAGCCTAGTCGTGCGAATTTCTACTTGAGAAACTACAACTATATTTAGTCTGTGCTTGTGCCAAATTCAACACAATCACAGCCTAAATTGCTACCTAATAAAGGTTGGCAAAGATTATATTATGGTGCAGTAATGTGCAAATAATTGTGCTGTGTTTTTGGGGTTTTTGGATTTTATATAATATACACTTGTATAATTATGTGCATAAGAAATTAAATGAACACAAAGGAATTAATTGTGTTTGGCAAGTATTCTACTGCCGTAAATATTATCTAACTCCTAAATGTACTCCTAATGGTGGAATAAAATATTATCAGGGTTAGTAATGATTAACTAGTATGAGATCAGTAATTTATATTAGTATACTGGATCCCTAAATGTTAATGATCCACTAACTTGAGTGAATCAGTAATTTTAACATGGATTCAGGCTATAATGGACAGTCTGCTGACAGCCATATATTGAAACATTGGTATAGCCTAAATGGTTAACACTTAATTGGTGTTAGTGATTAATATAAGGTTATGAGCTGTTGCTCTTGGTGACCTAAAGATTCTACTTCAGTATGAAGTGTAGGTCTAAATGTTGTGGGTAATTGGCTACGACCCACTAAAGCTACCTTATACACGAGGTGAAAGTAGCAATATGTTAGTGTGATCTAGACTAACTGATGTGTTACACTATTAGTTGACACAATTAATTAAATAGTTAGTCTAGCTTCTGTCACACAAGGATTAGTTATTAATGATTAATATTTTAATTATAAATTTAATGCCTATCCGGTTCGATAAGGACCATATTGTGGGACATTTGGGGCTTGAATCTGATTATTTAAATATTAATGTAGTAAATTAAATTACGAAGGACCACCCGCTTTTATAGTAAAGAGGGAAACTGAGAATTTCTGATCATTAGATAATTCCTAGATGAACCAGTAACTATGGATAAAATACTAGAGAATATGATCATAAAATAATTAATGGGCTGTATAATTAAATGAATCAAACCCTCAAACACCTACATTGGGGGGTTATTACTGGAGGTAAGTACGTCCAGGAACTAATGTGGTTCGTTCACTAATCCAAATAATAATAATCTAATCCTATGAATTATAGTGAAACTAATGTCATTACCATGAATGGGAACATAGATTATAAGTATAGTAATGAGAGTCACAATAAACACATGTTAATCCTAAGAAATTCTGCATGTAAGTAATTTCAGAAATTTCATGAATAAATACAAAGAAATCTTAGCTTAAAGACGATTCCTTTATGTAAGCCACGACGCTTCCTCTAATTCCCTGGACTCGGCTGGCTGACGAATGGGATGGATTAACATGGGAGAAGGCGGCAGGGAGAATTCTTCTCACGTGCTGCAAGACAAATATTTACAGTAGCAACTAATTAAACTACTGAATCTCTATATTCAAGAATTTAAGAATTACAGGTGATAAAATTAATAACCTGTTGTTTGATGTTGTCATGCGTCGTAACGGTCAATCACCCAGCTACTACAAAACACTTTACAAGATGCATCAAATAAAGAGAATATACTTAGCTAATATGGGCACTGTATAAGTTTTAAGATTGCTGAAATTCGCGTCCCCAGGCTCTGGCTTAGCCTATCCTGGATAGTGGCGCGCTTCACTGGCCGGTCACGTGTAGTCAAGAACCAGGTTAAGAAGGTTCCTTATATGACACCAGCACCAGTTGAAGATATTATCTGCAAGGTTATTCACGCCTCACAGTGGCGACTTTCATCTGAGGATGGATAACGTCTACCCTGATGGCTGGGCAATGGCGTCTCCTCGTGAGTACGGTACGAGCAGGTCTGCCTCAGAGCTTCTCTCCACGTGTACTGGCAAGCCTCCTCTACCCCACGCCGCGTCCCGCGTTCATTAAACAAATTATTGTCACAAACATTAATATTTCTCGCATTTACGCTTGAAATGTTGAAGACTGGACGGGTTTATTATTTAGAAGAGGGAAATATTATTATTTGCCAATTTAGAGATAGTAAATATATAAGGGAGAGGAATTAATGTCTCCCCATGGCATTCACTTCTGACGTTAACTTTTATTACTAGATAATCGCTATGACTCCAACGCTCTATTCGGCTTTTAGTTGGAGGTCAATTCATCTGTAATTAATTATCATACAGAATGCCTTAGTTATAGAGAATCGAATTTAATTCTCAAATACATTGGATATAATGCGTTTATTGTAATGAAATCTGACGCAATACTGGCGTCGGATGACGTGAGAATTCTAGCCTACTGCACAGATGAAATTATTAGTACATGAGAATTCTACGTGGTGTTAATTTTACTTACTACAATAATTAATAGAGTTAGTAATAAGTAATGAGAATACAACAGTGTTGTATTCGGTGTTGGAAATTCCCAACACCGGTAGCCTGATGCCCCAACAGGCAACACAGAAACTACCAGAGGCTAGACGACACGTCTGTACCTCACGGCAGCTCCAGGTGGACTCTTTACTAAGTTACTGAGTGATGGTAGAGGCTATTTCATCAAGTCAGAAAAAATTGAACACTGGTAGACACCTTTTAAGTTGTAAAATGTTTTCCTCGTTCAGTAAATGCTTACTTACTGACTTAGACTGAGTTTACTGAGTGATTCTGTTTTCTTGATTTGATTTGATTTGTTATAAGAAATTGAAGACTGGTATACGATGAGGACGACGCAGCGACTAGCTTACGACGGACGATACTCTTAAGTGTTTAAGAAAGAATATTATATATAAAGACTTTATGCCTTTAACAACTTATTGTTCTGTATACTGAGAAATGTGTGTATAGACAGAATAAGGGTGCACACCTTTCCTTATTCTTCAAAGTTACAAATGCGTACACCCATACGTGGTAGGTGGTAGTGGGAGAGTGCAAGGTGGAAGGGGGGGGAGGGAGGGTGGCGCCGGCTAATGGTGTCATAATACGGTCACACCATTCATGTAGCCACTGCCTCGCCGCCCGTCGAAGCGGTCACACCGCATAATGGAAAACACCTATCTCCTACCACCAGTAAAAAAATGCCTACTGACTTTTACCTGAGTGACTGCTTTTACTGACTTTTGCTAAATGCTATTTAGATGTCAACAGGTGATTTGATTTGAGGGTCGATGATTTAACACGATGAGGGTCCTTACTCAGAGTCCAAGAGAAATTAAAAGATCTCTACCTTAGGGCTATAGACATTATTTGATATCAATACAGAGACATATATAATGTGTTTACTCTCCCTAACTATTTTTTACCTCGTTTATGCTGGACTGAGGAAATGTGAAGTGGGGGATTGTCGAGTAATTGATAACTGTCACCTGCATGGGGAAGAGGTAAGGGGAGGGGGGTAAGGGGAGGGTGCGACACGTGACACCTCCTTAACGCGAGCCGTCAAAGTGCTCACGCCGCTCCTATGTGGTCTGCTGGCATATGGTGAGAGCCTCATGTCTATGTGGGCCCATGTGGGCGTGTGGTCATGTGATGGTGTTGGGTATATACCGCTCTGGAAGCAAGGTAGGGGAGTGAGGGGTGAGGCCCACCCACACTGTTTACAGAAACTATGTACGGGTCATTGACACATTTAAGTTCTGCATGCTGTGTTGTTGATGCCCTTTCCCCTCCTCTTACGGAGGTTAGATAGGACAACATACCCTTTCAAACACATGACCCACCCTCAGTTGTGTGTCAAACTTCACAGAGGAGACCCGCCCAAGGGACGCGCGCGTGACATGAAAGGCCACATACCTCACAACAAACTCCTAAGAGGTGACCCGCCCCGAACGCTTGCTCTACACCCTGGGCCTATGTAGCGGTATGTGGTGGTGTGTGCTATGTGGTCCACTATGTACTCCATAGAGGTGCGAGGTGGGCTGAACTGTGTATGGTAGAGTCTAATGTTGACACTCACTACAGTTGTGCCTCGAAAATTGTGCAGGAGGCATACCGCTCCTAGTACAGCTCTCCTACATTGCTGTATGTGGTCTGCCTCATGCCATGTGTGCCGCTGCTGCTCCTATGTAGCGGTGTGAGCTGTGTCAAGAGTGAGTATGGTACGCCGTATTGCTGTCATTCCCAGCAGTGTGGTGGTGGTGTTGGTATGTGGTATGTCCTGCTATGTGGATGGAGGGGGGAGGGGTGGCAGGACTGACTATGGTAGCGGCTGATGATGACATTCACAACAGTTATGCCTCAACCCTCGAAGAGGTAACCCCATGTGGACATGTGGTGGGTATGAGCCACATATCCTTAGCTATCTGGAAGCAGGGTTGGGGAGAGACGGGGGAGGCCCACCCACCCTGTTCAAAAAACCAGTACAGGTCATTTCTACCCATCAGTTGTTGCCGTGACCTCCTACTGTGTACACCCCATCGACTCCGACATGAAAACTAATCTCCTGCGGATGAAGATATTAGAGACCCACTCCACAGGCTGAGAATTGGTAAAATATATACACTTCACTACATAAAAACAGAGACCAGCGCTATCAGTCAAAGCTTCCACCTGCTCCCCCTCCCTTTCCCTCTCCCCTATCTTCCCATCTTACATTTCGGTCTCCTACCCAGTCAGGGGTAGGGAGGACCCCTCTCTAGTCCTCCTCAACATATCCTTCCTACATACTGTTATTAAACTAAATATCTACCCACGATTAACTCTACGGCACATATACATATTCATCTACTACTATTGATCACCTGTTCAGTTCACTTCTCCCCCTTTTACCCTCAGCGACCCTCAACGTCCCGAGGGGACATAACCCATCCCGAGGGGACGTAACCCATTCTGCCTCATGTGCGACCATCCCCTCCCACCCTCTCTCTACCTTTGTTGATGTACACCTGTCCCATACTTATCCCCCCCCCCTTCAACCTCTTACCCATACACCCTCCTTTTACCCCTTTCGAGATACAACGTCCCCGCAACAACTCCCGTCCCACTCTATGAACTCCCCAACCCACTTTTGACGTAGACCGAGTTTGATCCCCGAGGGTCTATTCAGGGTTTGGGACGGTCTACGTCTTAATTTATGCTACTAATAAGGACTATCAACATCTGGGGGGCTATTGTGACCTATCAACCTCTGGAAGGTAGTTAAGGACTATCAACCTCTGGAAGGTATTTAAGGACTATCAACCTCTGGAAGGTTATTATGGCCTATTAACCTCTGGAGGGTTAATAAGGACTACCAACCTCTGGAGGGTTAATAAGGACTACCAACCTCTGGAGGGTTAATAGGGACTATCAACCTCTGGAGGGTTAATAGGGACTATCAACCTCTGGAGGGTTAATAAGGACCATCAACCTCTGGAGGGTTAATAAGGACTACCAACCTCTGGAGGGTTAATAAGGACTATCAACCTCTGGAGGGTTAATAGGGACCATCAACCTCTGGAGGGTTAATAAGGACTACCAACCTCTGGAGGGTTAATAAGGACTACCAACCTCTGGAGGGTTAATAAGGACTACCAACCTCTGGAGGGTTAATAAGGACTACCAACCTCTGGAGGGTTAATAAGGACCATCAACCTCTGGAGGGTTAATAAGGACTACCAACCTCTGGAGGGTTAATAAGGACCATCAACCTCTGGAGGGTTAATAAGGACTACCAACCTCTGGAGGGTTATTAAGGACTACCAACCTCTGGAGGGTATAACAAGAGAGCAGTACATAGTAATACAACATGAACATCATGAACAAGCCACAGGTGCGGCGGCAGACAATGGAAAAAGTTACACCTGGGTACCAGTTAACCAGGAAGACAGGTCAATGGTCACCGAGTCACGAAGAGGTCGGAGTTCATGCCGTCATGATAATCTTCAGGGATTAACCCCTTAAACATCAAATGCAAACCCTCATGTTCAGCTGGGGAGCAGGAGATCATGGAGGACAGTAGAGTGGGTGTAGCCCAGGAGGACGGTGTGAGTGGACTCGGGGAAGGAACATCATCTCCAGGAAAACTGTGAAACATTATACGAGTAAGTACGGCTCTCTTGTACTAAAGCACCTCATTCAGTACTCATGGCCTCTAGTAGGGAACATAGTTAGGGAGTGTCTTATATAACTATTTCAAATAAAGTCATATATTGTCAAGTGTTAGTAAATGTGTATTAATGGTTCCTTGTCTTAGTGATATTTTGCCTACCGTCCCCTTTGCCCTAGTGACCTAGTGTCCGTAATTATCCAGTACTCCTCCCCCCGTCCGTCCCGTGTTGAGGTGTTAGTATTGGGTGTGTCCCGCCTTATTCTAGTGCACTCTATAGTTCCCAAGTGGTCAGGATTATTCGAGTGACAGGCCAGGATCCTTGTACCGTTCTATTGTCCCCTACACCTGTCCAGGTAGGTTTATTCCATCTGCACGACCTACGAATCTCACTCCGGTCCCCTGTCCGGTAATTCAGGGTGGTGGACGCGTCCCTCGGTAACTCATACAACGGCTATGACTGTAATATCTCTATCTTTCTGTCTCACTCTCCCTCACTAGTTTATCCCTCTCCGTTTTGCCTCACTTTCTCTCGTTCTCCCTCCATTGCTCTCGTTCTCGCTCTGCTTCACTCTTCCTCACTATCTCTCTCTCTCTCGCTCTCTCTCTCTCTCTCTCTCTCTCTCTCTCTCTCTCTCTCTCTCTCTCTCTCTCTCTCTCTCTCTCTCTCTCTCTCTCTCTCTCTCTCGCTCTCTCGCTCTCTCGCTCTCTCCTCAGTTTACTGGTTTACGTCCTCGTATGACGGCCCGAGTGTTAACATCTTACATGATCGGTATTGCATCTGTTATTACCATAGAAGGAGCGGAGATTGCACGGTTAGTTCAGTGGTAGTAGCGGGGTGCGCGGTCGAGTTATTACAGGGTTAATAAGGACTACCAACCTCTGGAGGGTTAATAAGGACTACCAACCTCTGGAGGGTTAATAAGGACTACCAATCTCTGGAGGGTTAATAAAGACTTACAGCCTCTGGAGGGTTAATAAGTCCTATCAACCTCTGGAGGGTTAATAAGGACTACCAACCTCTGGAGGGTTATTAAGGACTACCAACCTCTGGAGGGTTATTAAGGACTACCAACCTCTGGAGGGTTATTAAGGTTCTACCAACCTCTGGAGGGATATTCAGCCACCACAACAGTTTACTGGTACACCATTATGAATATACTCTGAGAAGCGTTGTGTGCACTTTACCAGGTTTTCTTCCAATGAATTAATCTAATAAACGCACAGTTGTGCGTCTAAAAATATTATACAGAACAGATGTTCAGCATCATTGTCAGGTATTTGTACTTCGTGAAATACATACATTATCATTCTTTTTATTTTATTAATACTTATATTGTTATTAATTACATAAAAAATAATACATTTTAACATATGTATTATATTGTGATAAGAATCAAAATAAGTTATATATATACTTTTTAAGCTGTTGTACAAATGATGCTTGTTTTTAAAGACTTCCTTTTATCCTTTATTAAATTAAAGATTTTCAATACATTTCACGTTTTCTATAGGGTTTGAGTGAACAATATTATTCATATATATTGCACTTTGTCCTAATATATTAATATAATATGGTAAGTATATATTTATTGGAAAATATAATGTGGAAAGATCAATGGGTATAACATAGGCGTCAACTTGTTGCATAGAAAACTGTTGTGGTTTGCATAATTAGTTTATTAAAGAGCCATATATAGGCCGCTCAGTAAATATATATAAACAGAAAACTTCACGCACCTTAAGTTTACCTTAAAATAAGAAACTCCGTTTTCTGTCATTTAAATCTTTATTGTTATTGGGAGTCGAGAAACATTGATATAATTCATATATAAATATATGTGAAGGAAAGGCGAGCTCTCCTGAATTTACCTGATGGCCACCATGTACTTATACTTAATGGCCACAACGGGGACAGGAGGCCGGCAGGTTGTTCCTGGCTATAGCCAGGAATATACATATACATAGGGCTAAAATGTTTAGTTCTCCCAAACTGGAGTTTGTATGCAGCTTTAGGCCTATATTTATCAACCCAGCTTGTTGGTAGCTATACAATGGTATATATATATATATATATATATATATATATATATATATATATATATATATATATATATATATATATATATATATATATATATATATATTTATATATATTTATATATATTTATATATATATTATTAAATATGACCGAAAATGTAAGATTAATAATTCTAACACGAATTTTCTCTATCTTTCTTACGTTTCTTTTCACTGTTGATCGTAATTCAAAGATCAATTCTCCAAAATTCATTTTTATTTCTAGTCTGACGCGACACTTGAGCGCGTTTCGTAAAACTTATTACATTTTCAAAGACTTTAGTTTACAAACACACAACTGAAACTGAATAGAGCTTACACATCTTTCGAGTTTATATCTACATTTGGGTGAGGTGGATGAGGTGAAACCAAACTTTCAACAATGGGTATTAAATTCAAACACAAGACAGAACACGAAACAATGGGTATTGAATGGGTATTAAATTCAAACACAAGACAGAACACGAAACCATGGGTATTGAATGGAAGTAATTTTAGAAAGCCTATTGGTCCATATTTCTTGATGCTGCTATATTGGAGCGGAGTCTTGAAGTGGGTAGAATATAGTTGTGCATTAATTGGCTGTTGATTGCTGGTGTTGACTTCTTGATGTGTAGTGCCTCGCAGACGTCAAGCCGCCTGCTATCGCTGTATCTATCGATGATTTCTGTGTTGTTTGCTAAGATTTCTCTGGCGATGGTTTGGTTGTGGGAAGAGATTATATGTTCCTTAATGGAGCCCTGTTGCTTATGCATCGTTAAACGCCTGGAAAGAGATGTTGTTGTCTTGCCTATATACTGGGTTTTTTGAGGCTTACAATCCCTAAGAGGGCATTTGAAGGCATAGACGACGTTGGTCACTTTTAAAGTGTTCTGCTTTGTGTTTGGAGAGTTTCTCATGAGTAGGCTGGCCGTTTTTCTGGTTTTATAGTAAATCGTCAGTTGTATCTTCTGATTCTTGTCTGTAGGGATAACGTTTCTACTGACAATATCTTTCAGGACCCTTTCCTCCGTTTTATGGGCTGTGGAAAAGAAGTTCCTGTAAAATAGTCTAATAGGGGGTATAGGTGTTGTGTTAGTTGTTTCTTCAGAGGTTGCACGGCGTTTCACTTTCCTTCTTATGATGTCTTCCACGAAACCATTGGAGAAGCCGTTGTTGACTAGGACCTGCCTTACCCTACAGAGTTCTTCGTCGACTTGCTTCCATTCTGAGCTGTGGCTGAGGGCACGGTCAACATGATACTCATTCACGTCTATGTAATCAAGAACTGCAACCAAGAACAACAATAACAACTACTCCAGACGTATAGACAGTACCACCAGTCCCCCTCATGTACCATGGCCCTTCACCCCACCTCGCTCCTGGGTCGCTGGGAGGCCACGCCCTCCGTAACAAGCAGCTAAAGGAGCCGCTTCATATTTTAAAGAAGACATCAGCGCCCTCTGCTCGGCCGATTCTGTATATATAGGGCTACCAAGCTCTCTATGATTCAGATTACTCCTGTGTGCTCAACTGAGTAGACCTGTTGACACATTTCGGTGTGGTAACAGATTTAGTCAGACTAACTCATGGTATTCTGCACCATATATTATTTTGCACCTTAACGTAACGTAAATTTGATTATTCATCTTGTTTGTTTTACACATTTTGTATTAAAGCCAAGCCAAGATATTTTTTGTAATATGTTTAAGTTCATATTTTTATCAGAGTAAAGTATTTTTAAATGTTTTTTCCCTCTGCTTTATCCTACAGTTTATCACACTGTGAAGACACCTTTTGCAATTTAACTTTTTTCTTATTTCTTTTTAAATATTTTGTGACTGGCATTACAGACTGCTTAACCATCAACATTACCGTCACAAATTGGAGGCCTGTTCTAGGAGCCTCACTCAGGTAATGCTTCTAGACTCATCACTTAAAGTTGTGGTAACTGTACTTGGCTTTATTTCAAATTAAATTTTTCAGAACTCTTATTCTTTGACTAATTTTTAATGGTGCTTCATACTGTTTGCTTTCCAGATGTAGCATTTTATGATTGTTGGATGACTTTGGATTACGTGGTGTCTTGTGGCCACAGTCATACTCGTGATTGGTTGTTCCATAATCTTTGCTATATCTTGTGTTTCCACCTTATTCTCGTCCCTACAGGAGAGTTCTCATTCAGACAGATCACCCCCTTTGGTACCCTGGTACTTTGGTTTGTCTTCGGGTCAAGTACACCCCCACATCTTTGCAACCCGAACGTAGGAGGATATAGAGGACCAAAATTCCTCTCGCACGGACTATGCTGTAAGGTTGGGACCCCTAAAAGCAGTTCTCGTCATTAATTGACACGTCGCACCCCTACGCGTCGGTCAGAGATATGGTACTTACACAGGAAGGGAGTTAAAATTCTTTTCCAGAGCACAAAGATTGTTAATTCTCTAAGTACTATCTAAGTTTTAGTAGGAAACCTCTTATCTTTGCTCTCGTCATTAGAGACAAGGTAAGAAATCCCTACATTTTTTTGGACTACCTTCGAGACAATTATCTCAACATTCAAGTAGGATCCCTCTTTCCCTTATCCTCGTCATATAGAGTACCGGGTACAAGATTCCCTACTTTCTTGAAACGCTTAGTTTCATTTTTTATCTTGATTGTAACCTTGACTATTAAGTTTAACAGGATAGTTTACCGTTGTCACGTCATCCTGTCACTGACATTTCATATTTTTGTACGTCCACCTGAGTATTCTCTTGCATATATTTGCTATCATTCACCATGTTTCGTCTTTCCACATTTAGACAGAATCCAAACGATGAAGTGGGCACACTTGTTCGTGCCACAAAGGCGGAGATGCTGACGGTAGTAAATGAGTACCACCTTACAGCCCCACATGGAGCCACTAAAACTGATCTGCACAACCTCATTTTGGACCACTTATTAGACAATGATGCTATTACTCCCGAATCTCATGCACATTACTTAATTGCAGATAAGAACGCCTTGGCAGCCATGAAATTGAAGCTAGAACTCACTAACGCCGAACGTGAACGTCTGAAAGAACAAGCTGCCTTTGAAAAGGAAGCTCTCCAGAGGAAGGAACGTGAAGCTACCCTAGAGCGTGAGCATGAAAAGGAAGCTCTCCAAAGGAAGGAACGGGAGGCCGAACTTCAACTTAAGCTTGCTGAATTCCAACGTGGGCGTGAGAGGGAAGAGCTTGAATTAAAAGAACGCGATCTGGAGACACAACGTGAACATATTAAGAAACAAGCCGATAGGGCTCTAGACCACTGGAGAAAAGAACTCGACTTGGAAACAACACACCACACTCGGCGCCAACAAGCTGAAGCTAAACTTCCGGTACGTTTTAACCTTTCACAAGCAATTAAGTTAATGCCATCTTTGTTGAAGCAGAAATAGATGTCTTTTTCACTTCATTTAAGGCTCTAGCTACCCAACTTAACTGGCCTCAGGATCAGTGGTCTGTGCTTCTCAGGTCTCATTTAACAGGTAGAACTGCAGTGACTCTCAGTACTATAGCGTCTGAAACCGACTACCAGGTACTGAAGCAAGCGGTGCTCGATGCCTACCTCCTCTCCACCGAGACCTACAGGCGTAAGTTCAGGGATTATCTTAAAACAAGTGCTACCACTTATCTAGAGTTTGCAAATAACAAAAAGGGATATTTTATGAAGTGGCTGGAAGCCGCAAAAGTCTCCACCATTACAGATCTCGTCAATCTCATCTTAGTGGAAGAATTCCTCAGGCGTGAACCTACTTTAATACGTCTTTACCGCGCCGACAAGGAAGAAAACGACTTTACCCGATGTGCTCAATTGGCTGACTCCTACAGTCTTATTCATAGAGTACCAGCCGACCCGCCATCTAGTAAGACCTCCTGGTTTAGTCCTGAGAAAGTGAGTACCTGTAATGTGAACTCCTCGTTGTATTGCAATTATTTCATAGACTATGGGCATACCATAGAAAAGTGTACCAATCCTCACTGTAAGGTCAGCAGTGAAAATAAGCCCAAATCATCACCTCCTAAAATTCACAAGAGTCCTAATCTTGTAATGAATATTTGTGTTTCTTCAACTGATCTCTCTCTCTTCAACAGACACTTGTACTCTGGAACAGTCTCTGCCAGCCGTGGAGATAAGGAGGAAAGGTTCAAAGTTAAGAATTTGAGGGACACAGCTGCTCTACAGTCCATTCTTCTGAAATCAGCTTTATCCAACGTCACCTACACCGGAGAAACTGTCCTCATCATGGACCTAACTGCTACTACACCATATCCACTTGCCAGAGTCTGCCTGGATTGTCCGTTTATGCAAGGTGAAGTCCAAGTCGCCATCCGGGAAAAGCCTTTTCCCATGTCAGGAGTTCAACTTCTCCTGGGTAACGACTTGGCCGAAGATCAACAACCTGCGAATGTAATCATCAAGGAAGAACCCATCAAGGCATGTGACTCGGCAGTGGAAAATCCGGTTTTACAGTTGGTTGAAGAAGTCCGAGCAACAGATTCTGACAACGTCTTCCCTCCTGTTATGGTGACGAAGCGGGCTACAGCTGCTCGCCCGAAACCAGCTGCTGCAGCTGTTCCTCAAGATCCTCCGAGCCTCCCACCAAATCTCACAATGCTGAAGTTCCGTAAGTTGCAGAGAGAGGATCCCTCCTTAACATCTTTATTCTTACAGGCTGAGACCTAACCTAACGCTATCCCTGGTTTCTTGGTAGAAAATAAAGTGTTGTACCGGCATTATAGAACCAGGAAATTGAAGGTGAACGACGATCGGGCCAATATGAAACAACTGGTAGTTCCCTACAGCCTACGATCAGATATCTTGCGTCTGGTCCGGGGATCTTGCTCACACTACGGCTTCTACAAGACCTACAAGGCCCTGAAACAGGATTACTACTGCCCAGGTATGATTCGAGATGTCAAAACCTTCGTAAAGAATTGTCGCATGTCTCAGATGACAGGTAAGCCATCTGAGATGCAGATGTCTGACATCAGGTACCTGTGTAAAAATGTCGTCAACATACCTGCAGTACATGGCCGGTTTCAAGCTCATGTCCATATATGAAACTGCAGTATATGAAACCGGCCATATACTGCAGGTATGTTGACGACATTTTTACACAGGTACCTGATGTCAGAGATCTGCAGGAGCTGAAGGAGGCATTTGAGCGGAATTCTGTGTTGCGTTTCACTTACGAGATGGAGAAGGATGGGAAGCTGCCCTTTCTAGATGGAACAGTCATGGAAAAGAGCGGAGGTTTCCACACTGCAGTCTACACTAAGGAAACAAACATAGGAATGTGCCTCAATGCCAACAGTGACTGCCCAGACAGGTACAAGAGGAGTGTCGTTAACGCTTATGTCGACCGTGCTCTCAGCCACAGCTCAGGTTGGAAGCAAGTCGATGAAGAACTCTGTAGGGTAAGGCAGGTCCTAGTCAACAACGGCTTCTCCAATGGGTTCGTTGAAGACATCATAAGAAGGAAAGTGAAAAGCCATGCAACCTCTGAAGAGACAACTAACACAACACCTGTACCCCCTATTAGACTATTTTACAGGAACTTCTTTTCCACAGCTCATAAAACGGAGGAAAGGGTCCTGAAAGATATTGTTAATAGAAACGTTATGCCTACAGACAAAAATCAGAAGATACAATTGACGATTTACTATAAAACCAAGAAAACGGCCAACCTACTCATGAGAAACTCTCCAGACACAAAGAAGAACGCTTTAAAAGAGACCAATGTCGTCTATGCCTACAAATGCCCACTTGGGGACTGTAAGCCTCAAAGAATTCAGTATACAGGCAAGACAACAACATCTCTTTCCAGGCGATTAACGATGCATAAGCAACAGGGCTCCATTAAGGAACATATAATCTCTCCCCACAACCAGACCATCACCAGAGAACTCTTAACAAAAAACACGAAATCATCGATAGATACAGCGATAGCAGGCGGCTTGATATCTGTGAGACACTACACATTAAGAAGTCGACACCAGCAATCAACAGCTAATTAATGCACAACTATATTCTATCCACTGCAAGACTCCGCACCAATATAGAAGCATCAAGAAATATGGGCCAATAGGCCCTTTGCAGTTACTTCCATTCTTCCCTTTAACTTGCAAAATATTATACCCATTGTTTCGTGTTCTGTCTTGTGTTGAAAGTTTGTTTTCACCTCATGCAAAACTGTTGTAACATATCACCTCACCCAAATGCAGGTATAAAATCAAAGCCGTTTAAACTCTGTTTAGTGTTTGCAAGTTTTAGTTGTGTGTGTGTAAACTAAAGTCTTTAAAAATGTAATAAGTTACTACGAAACGCGTTAAGTGTCGTGTCAGACTAGAAATAAAAATGAATTTTGGAGAATTGATTTTTCAATTACCATCAACAGTGAAAAGAAATATAAGAAATATTGAGAAAATTCGTGTTAGAATTATTAATCTTACTTTTTCGGTCATATTTAATAATTTATATATATATATATATATATATATATATATATATATATATATATATATATATATATATATATATATATATTATTAAATATGACCGAAAAAGTAAGATTAATAATTCTAACACGAATTTTCTCAATCTTTCGTACATTACGCTTCACTGTTGGAGGTAAATCAAAAATCCCTTCTCCAAAATTCATTTTTATTTCTAGTCTGACGCGACACGGGCGCGTTTCGTAAAACTTATTACATTTTCAAAGACTTCACAAATACACAACTGATTAGAACTTACGTATCTCTGATTTTATATCTACATTTGAGTGAGGTGGGAGGGGTGATGTGGCATTAACACAAGACAGAACAAGAGGGGATATTAATAGGGTATTAAAAGTATCAACACAAGACAGAACAGAAACAATGGGTATTGAATGGAAGTGTTTGTAGAAAGCCTATTGGTCCATATTTCTTGATGCTTCTATATTGGAGCGGAGTCTTGAGGTGGGTAGAATATAGTTGTGCAATAATTGGCTGTTGATTGCTGGTGTTGACTTCTTGATGTGTAGTGCCTCGCAAACGTCAAGCCGCCTGCTATCGCTGTATCTATCGATGATTTCTGTGTTGTTTACTAGGATTTTTCTGGCGATGGTTTGGTTATGGGAAGAGATTATATGTTCCTTACATATGATTATATGTAAGGAACATATAATCTCTTCCCATAACCAAACCATCGCCAGAGAAATCCTAGTAAACAACACAGAAATCATCGATAGATACAGCGATAGCAGGCGGCTTGACGTTTGCGAGGCACTACACATCAAGAAGTCAACACCAGCAATCAACAGCCAATTATTGCACAACTATATTCTACCCACCTCAAGACTCCGCTCCAATATAGAAGCATCAAGAAATATGGACCAATAGGCTTTCTACAAACACTTCTATTCAATACCCATTGTTTCTGTTCTGTCTTGTGTTGATACTTTTAATACCCTATTAATATCCCCTCTTGTTCTGTCTTGTGTTAATGCCACATCACCCCTCCCACCTCACTCAAATGTAGATATAAAATCAGAGATACGTAAGTTCTAATCAGTTGTGTATTTGTGAAGTCTTTGAAAATGTAATAAGTTTTACGAAACGCGCCCGTGTCGCGTTAGACTAGAAATAAAAATGAATTTTGGAGAAGTGATTTTTGATTTACCTCCAACAGTGAAGCGTAATGTACGAAAGATTGAGAAAATTCGTGTTAGAATTATTAATCTTACTTTTTCGGTCATATTTAATAATATATGTCTACAGGAAAGACTGCTACCAAAATATACAAATATATATATATATATATATATATATATATATATATATATATATATATATATATATATATATATATATATATATATATATATATATATATATATATATATATATATAATATATATATATATATATATATATATATATATATATATATATATATATATATATATATATATATATATATATATATATATATATATATATATATATATATATATATATATATATATATATATATATATATATATATATATATATATATATATATATATATATATATATATATATATATATATATATATATATATATATATATATATATATATATATATATATGTCGTACCTAATAGCCAGAACGCACTTCTCAGCCTACTATTCAAGGCCCGATTTGCCTAATAAGCCAAGTTTTCATGAATTAATGTTTTTTCGTCTACCTAACCTACCTAACCTAACCTAACCTAGCTTTTTTTGGCAACCTAACCTAACCTTACCTATAAATATAGGTTAGGTTAGGTTAGGTAGGGTTGGTTAGGTTCGGTCATATATCCACGTTAATTTTAACTCCAATAAAAAAAAATTGACCTCATACATAGAGAAAAGGGTTGCTTTATCATTTCATAAGAAAAAAATTATAGTAAATATATTAATTCAGGAAAACTTGGCTTATTAGGCAAATGGGGCCTTGAATAGTAGGCTGAGAAGTGAGTTCTGGCTACTAGGTACGACATATATATATATATATATATATATATATATATATATATATATGTCGTACCTAGTAGCCAGAACGCACTTATCAGCCTACAATGCAAGGCCCGATTTGCCTAATAAGCCAAGTTTTCATGAATTAATATGTTTTCTCTAGTTTTTTTCTTACGAAATGATAAAGCTGCCCATTTCATTATGTATGAGGTCAATTTTTTTTTAATGGAGTTAAAATTAACGTAGATATATGACCGAACCTAACCAACCCTACCTAACCTAACCTAACCTATCTTCATAGGTTAGGTTCGGTTAGGTAGCAGAAAAAGTTAGGTTAGGTTAGGTTAGGTAGGTTAGGTAGTCGAAAAAACATTAATTCATGAAAACTTGGCTTATTAGGCAAATCGGGCCTTGAATAGTAGGCTGATAAGTACGTTCTGGCTATTAGGTACGACATATATATATATATATATATATATATATATATGTCGTACCTAATAGCCAGAATGCACTTCTCAGCCTACTATTCAAGGCCCGATTTGCCTAATAAGCCAAGTTTTCATGAATTAATGTTTTTTCGTCTACCTAACCTACCTAACCTAACCTAACCTAGCTTTTTTTGGCTACCTAACCTAACCTTACCTATAAATATAGGTTAGGTTAGGTTAGGTAGGGTTGGTTAGGTTCGGTCATATATCTACGTTAATTTTAACTCCAATAAAAAAAAATTGACCTCATACATAGAGAAAAGGGTTGCTTTATCATTTCATAAGAAAAAAATTATAGTAAATATATTAATTCAGGAAAACTTGGCTTATTAGGCAAATCGGGCCTTGAATAGTAGGCTGAGAAGTGAGTTCTGGCTACTAGGTACGACATATATATATATATGCCGTACCTAGTAGCCAGAACTCACTTCTCAGCCAACTATTCAAGGCCCGATTTGCCTAATAAGCCAAGTTTTCCTGAATTCATATATTTACTATAATTTTTTTCTTATGAAATGATAAAGCTACCCTTTTCACTATGTATGAGGTCAATTTTTTTTTATTGGAGTTAAAATTAACGTAGATATATGACCGAACCTAACCAACCCTACCTAACCTAACCTAACCTATATATATAGGTAAGGTTAGGTTAGGTAGCCAAAAAAAGCTAGGTTAGGTTAGGTTAGGTAGGTTAGGTAGACGAAAAAACATTAATTCATGAAAACTTGGCTTATTAGGCAAATCGGGCCTTGCATAGTAGGCTGAGAAGTGCGTTCTGGCTATTAGGTACTATATATATATATATATATATATATATATATATATATATATATATATATATATATATATGTCGTACCTAGTAGCCAGAACACACTTCTCGGCCTACTATGCAAGGCCCGATTTGCCTAATAAGCCAAGTTTTCCTGAATTAATATATTTTCTCTAATTTTTTTCTTATGAAATGATAAAACTACTCATTTCATTATGTATGAGGTCAATTTCTTTTTATTGGAGTTAAAATTAACGTAGATATATGACCGAACCTAACCAACCCTACCTAACCTAACCTAACCTATCTTTATAGGTTAGGTTAGGTTAGGTAGCCGAAAAAGTTAGGTTAGGTTAGGTTAGGTAGGTTAGGTAGTCGAAAAACAATTAATTCATGAAAACTTGGCTTATTAGGCAAATCGGGCCTTGAATAGTAGGCAGAGAAGTGTGTTCTGGCTACTAGGTACGACATATATATATATATATATATATATATATATATATATATATATATATATATATATATGTCGTACCTAGTAGCCAGCAACCCGTTCTCGCAAATTCGTAAAGTCAATATTGACTTATTAACTACGTGCATAGGTGATATACTAAACATAATAGATACCCTTAAAAAGATTCATAGAAAACACCGACCTTACCTAACCTTGTTAGTATCTTAAGATAAGCATCTTATTGCTTCGTAATTACAATTATTACTTAACCTATACCTATTATAGGTTAGGTAATAATTGTAATTACGAAGCAATAAGATGCTTATCTTAAGATACTAACAAGGTTAGGTAAGGTTGGTGTTTTCTATGAATCTTTTAAGGGTATCTATTATGTTAAGTATGTCACCTATGCACATATTTAATAAGTCAATATTGACTTATTAAATTTGCGAGAACGGGTTGTAGCCAGAACGCACTTCTCAGCATACTATGCAAGGCCCGATTTGCCTAATAAGCCAAGTTTTCATGAATTAATGTTTTTTCGGCTACCTAACCTACCTAACCTAACCTAACCTAACTTTTTCGGCTACCTAACCTAACCCAACCTATAAAGATAGGTTAGGTTAGGTTAGGTAGGGTTGGTTAGGTTCGGTCATATATCTACGTTAATTTTAACTCCAATAAAAAAAAATTGACCTCATACATAATGAAATGGGTAGCTTTATCATTTCATAAGAAAAAAATTAGAGAAAATATATTAATTCAGGAAAACTTGGCTTATTAGGCAAATCGGGCCTTGCATAGTAGGCTGAGAAGTGCGTTCTGGCTACTAGGTACGACATATATATATATATATATATATAGTAATATTTAATATTTATATTTAGTAATATTAAAAGAAATAGTAATATTTTGGCCTGTGGTATAGGCCCTTTAGGGAGCCAAGATGGCGCTTGCCTCCCTGATTTCCCGCCAAAACCGTGTGACGTCAGTGGCACCGGATTAGTCACCGACAGCAATGTGGCACCGGGAGCCAATGAAAACCTCCCGTGGCGTAAGTGACGTCACGAAGGAAGGGGGTCCGGCCAGCGAGCCGAGCTGGCGCCAGTAGTCAGACACGACACGTCATAGAGGTCGGACGTGCGACGATTGGTCCTGTCAGTTTGACAGTTGTTTCCCGCTCCAGTGGATTTACGTGTCACCTGAAGTCCGCCAGTACTCTGAGAAGTCTTCCCTAGTTCATGTGTTGAACCAGAAGAGGGAATTGACGGTTATTTGAGCAACAAGTGCTCCAGTCAGGTACTGTGCAAGAAGCAGTGAAGCCGTGCAGTGACGTATGTGACGTCTGTGGCAGTTCACCAGTTCGTGACAGCGTAGTGGCTGACAGAGCCACTGGGTAGCTGAGGAAGGAGAGGACTATTTGGGGAAACCGGACGACTGTAGCTGAGACGTAGGCGACAGCCGTTGCTGGGAGAAGACGACGGCCAGGAGACCGACTCCAACCCTTCAAGAAGTCAAGAAGGAGGACGGACCTGCAGTGAAGAGGCACGGAGACGACGCGCTAAATGGTGGGACGATGAGAGGCTCTGGTAGGACACGACGACGTGTCGTGTGGGGGCGTTCCCGACACGAGGACCAGGAGCTACATCTCGACTCTCATCGGAGGATAGGTCAAAGTAGGTGTTTCTAGTTCCCTCCCCATTTCCCTTTAGTTAGCTATATTATTCGGCTATATTATCTAGCCTCAGGATTTTATATGTCGTGAGCAAGTCTCACCCATGTCACGGTAAAGCACCAGTGTGCTAGACAGTACTATCAAGAGTACTTGTAATATTCATGTTGATTATTGGTGTGTACAGGCACCAGGAACAAGTGATAAATTTACTGTGTTGTGTATATCTTTCTATAGATTTTGATATGAACATATAGTGGTAAATTATATATAATATTATGCCAGTATTTGGAAGTTAGGCTGTGTGCCCAGAAACTATTTATTTTCCATGTATTGATATTTGATGTATCTACATTATATATGCTATGTTCATGCAGTGATTAGTCATTTGTGAGTACAGTGAATTATTGCATTATCGCCCACGAGAGAAAGTACTGAAAACTCCAGTGTTAATAGTTCATAATATATTGTTGAGTGAAGAACAGTGTAAAGCCATTACAGTGAATCATTATAGCATTGATTGTAGAAAAGACTGTTTGAGCCTGAGTACAGTGTAACTAAGTAATACGGTCTATTTGTGCCAATAACGAGTGTGCGAGTTTATAGTAATATTGGAGAACTTAAAGAAACAGCGCGCGTGAATCTGAAAACAAGCAATAATCTTTCGCGCGCGGGGGCCAGGCGATCAGCTGTTCTTGACATTTGACAAGGAGGGGAGGTGTTGCCACTTAGTGATCGCAAACTATTCGTGGGAATTACCGGCCGCGTCAGGATCAGTTGATTTATTTGTTGTTGTTTGGCCGTGTGACATCTTTCATACATTTTAAGTAAAATACAAAACTATCTTTGTGTTTATATCATCCCCTCCATTGATCTTGTGGCTATATTATACTGGTAAGCATAGAATGATAACAATAAGTACCTGCCTGATTACTGATCTTTTGAGTGTGACCTTGCCAAGGCGCGCGTGAATCCACCCGTCCACTGAGGTGTTACTGGCCACCTAAAACACCAGTTGGCGACCTTGTGATTCACCGTAGAGCCCGATTGTTGGGGAGGGCACATGACAGTCAAGTGAACGAGTCGTGTTCCCACTCCTTCTCAATAAGAGGCCGTTGAGATTGACTGGGAGACTCTCCTGGCGGGCAGTGGCGCCGTGAGGATCGAGTGAAGACCCGTAGGGCTACGGTGAGTGACCTTGAGCATAACTATTGCTCACCCCAGGGTAAGAATAGAGAGGTGAAACCCCCAACAATATATATATATATATATATATATATATATATATATATATATATATATATATATATATATATATATATATATATATATATATATATATATATATATATATATGTCGTACCTAGTAGCCAGAACGCACTTCTCAGCCTACTATGCAAGGCTGTGGTATAGGCTCCCTAAAGGGCCTATACCACAGGCCAAAATATTACTATTTCACAAATTTCTCGGCTCTCCGAGAACACTTCACTCTCTCCCATATATCAAATTGTAGCCTGCATCGTAGAGAACGCTTGTGAAAAGTAGACATGACTCTTACTGCAGGCGTGGGAGAATTATAAGGGGGGGAACTCTGTCACATACCCCTCCCCTTAAAATAAGAGTCATGTCTGGTTAGTGTATGCGGGATAGGGCATCCGCTACCACGTTGTCCTTCCCCTTGATGTGCTTGACCTCGATCCTTGTCAGACTCTCAGTGTTCGTGAGACGGGTGCCGTCCGCCCTGGACCATTTTCTTTCCTCCTCCAGGAGTTCTCGGTCCCCCTGTACACACAGAACCGTCTTCCGCTGGGGACCTCGGGATATCATTCCGCCCTGCTTGGCGGCTCTTCCTTCCACAGTGAAGAAAGGTCTCAGGCGGTCTGCGCGACACACCTGTTTCTTTCGGGGTCCATCCGGCTTCCCAATCTCGTACGACACTGGACCCAACCGTCGCAGCACTCGGTATGGTCTCTCAAACCGCGTCTTGGTCACCCTACCTTTACCTGGCAGCACAACCATTACTTGGGATCCGACCTGAAAATCCCTCTGCGCAGCTCTCCTGTCGTACCACTCCGACATCTTACGTTGCGCCTCCTTCAGGTGTTTCCCAGCCAGTTCCTTCGCTCTAGTGAGACGTTCTTTGAACTTCTGGACATATTTATTCACCGTTCCCACGGTCGCTCCTGGTGTCCATCGTTCCTTCATCATGGATTGCATGGCATATATGATATAGATAAATGGAAAGTAAGCCTTCTCAGGACCCACACGTCCTCCTTCGGCCTCACTAACCAATTCGGGGAACTCCTCCTGTTGTAACTCTCCGAGACGAGTGCGGTCTACCCCTAGAGAACCGGTGAGTGTCACCTGCAACTCACCATTCGGGCTACTTTCGCCCTCCACTCGTTCTCTGGGTCCTACGCAGAGGTGATCTGTTCCCAGGCTGTCTGTCGTCTCCTCAGCCCCATCAGATCCACTACCTCCTTGTCCTTCGCGTTGTCTCGGTATCACAGTACAAACTGGGATCGCCACTGGTGCGATTCCCTTCTCGTCCCCACAGGCGTTCAACTCTCCGCCTGTCTCCTTGCATTGTTCTAGGCACTCTTCGCCTTTCACGAGATGCGGGAGGACGTATCCTCCACATGCGTCATTCCCCAAGATGACCTGTGCCTCCATCTTGGGCATTGATGTACAGACTCCCACCACTAGGGTCTGGCAGCCATAATCGGAATCCAAAGTTACCTGGTGTAGGGGCATCCTCACTGGGCCTCCCACAGTGGTCACACTTGCCACCCCCACACTGGTACTCTTGTAACCCTCGGGGAACAGGGTTTCACTTACCAGGGTGAAATCAGCCCCGGTGTCTCTTAGCATCTTCACGGGGATGGGGTCTGCGACCCCCATCCTTACGGTTCCTTGACACATGAATGGGTGAACTTTCTTCTCCCCATTCAGCACGGGTTCATCCCGCACTCTCTCGGCCCTCTGGTCCTCGAACATCACTAAAGCAACGTGTCCCCGCTGCTTAAAGCGTCTGCATTCCCGCGCGACGTGTCCGATTTTCCCGCAGTTGTAGCAGCGGACCCTTGGCGGAGACCATCCGCCACCGCTCGCCTTAGCACTGCCTTCAGAGGTCGTCGCACCCTGTGTCTTTCCCGCACCGCTTGTTGTTTCCTTCGTTGCAGTAACAACTCCCGAGCTTTCAGCTTGGCTCTCCTCTATCGGCTCTACAACACCTTTTGATCCTCGGGTGTTCCAACTTGAGAGGTGGGACTTGGGAGAACTCGCTCCTGTCCTCCATCCATCCGTTCTTCTATAATTCCTATCGTTTCCGACGTATGCGGGTGGTCGGTGCTGTCCCTCTCGGCGTGGGCGTAGGGCTTCTTCTAACATGTCGGCTCGGTCGGCTGCGGCCCTCAGGTTCTTTATGTCCGCCTCCTTTACCCTCATCCTGATCTCAGGAGGAAGCACGGACATAAACTTTTCCATGACCATTAGTTCCTTGACCTCTTCGGCCGACCCCGCTTCCTCAGAGTCCAGCCACTTAAGGAACTTTCTTTCCATGTCCCTCGCCGTCTCCGCATACGATTTTCCTGGTGACCGGGTACATTCTCTAAATCTCTTCCGGTAACACTCCGGCGTGAGCTTGAAGGAACGGAGCACAGCTCGTTTTACCGCATCGTAGTTGGTGCATTCTTGGAAGTCGAGCATAGTGAAGGCTTCACGAGCTTCACCTGTGAGCCTCCCTTGGACCAACTCCGCCCACTCCGCCCTCGGCCACCTCTTCATAGCAGCAACTCTCTCAAAGTGATCGAAGAAACTTTCGGCTTCACTAGGCACATAGACCGGCAGGTCTCGTTCCCTCACTCGTCGGTCTTCCTGTGGCGGCGGAGCAGGTACACCTAGTCCTAACTCAGCTCGCTTCAGCTCCACCTTCTGGTTGGCTTCTATTTCCAATTGTCTCAGCCTAACCTCTCGCTCGTGTTCTTCCCTGCGTAGCTGTGCTTCTAGCTCCTCACGCCTCAGCTGCGCTTCTGCTTCTCGCTTTTCTCTGCGCTACTGTGCTTCTGCTTCTCGCTCTTCTCTGCGCTGCTGTGCTTCTCGCTCTTCTTTGCGCTGCTGTGCTTCTCGCTCTTCTTTGCGCTGCTGTGCTTCTCGCTCTTCTTTGCGCTGCTGTGCTTCTGCTTCTCGCTCTTCTCTGCGCTGCTGTGCTTCTCGCTCTTCTTTGCGCTGCTGTGCTTCTCGCTCTTCTTTGCGCTGCTGTGCTTCTTCTCTCATCAGCTGCGCTTCTCGCTCTTCTCTGCGCTGCTGTGCTTCCAGCTGCAACTTCATTATTTCCAGCTTAATGCTGTGCCTGCTGCCGCTGGATCCCCTGCTGCTCCCACTCAGGTGTTCACCCACACTGGCAGGTGTTTGGGGCCGTTCCTCCCCCAAAGCTTCCTCTCGAGCCCTGAGCTGAGCCATTATCTCTAGTCTTCTTTCTGCCACTCTGGCAGATTTCAGCTTTATTCCGAAATGATCCGCTATTGCCTGTAACTGTGCCTTGGTGCACTCTTCCAGCACCTGTTCATCTCTAGAGTCAATAAACCTCGTCACTTTATCATCCTCCATCTTGTGCTACGAGTGATAACCTGCACCTGATCTCTAACACCACTGCCAAGTACCACCACTGCAACCTTTACTTCGATCGAGATCCTGGCGAGGTCGCCAATGTTGGGGGTTTCACCTCTCTATTCTTACCCTGGGGTGAGCAATAGTTATGCTCAAGGTCACTCACCGTGGCCCTTCGGGTCTTCACTCGATCCTCTCGGCGCCACTGCCCGCCAGGAGAGTCTCCCAGTCAATCTCAACGGCCTCTTATTGAGAAGGAGTGGGAACACGACTCGTTCACTTGACTGTCATGTGCCCTCCCCAACAATCGGGCTGTACGGTGAATCACAAGGTCGCCAACTGGTGTTTTAGGTGGCCAGTAACACCTCAGTGGACGGGTGGATTCACGCGCGCCTTGGCAAGGTCACACTCAAAAGATCAGTAATCAGGCAGGTACTTATTGTTATCATTCTATGCTTACCAGTATAATATAGCCACAAGATCAATGGAGGGGATGATATAAACACAAAGATAGCTTTGTATTTTACTTAAAATGTATGAAAGATGTCACAAGGCCAAACAACAACAAATAAATCAACTGATCCTGACGCGGCCGGTAATTCCCACGAATAGTTTGCGATCACTAAGTGGCAACACCTCCCCTCCTTGTCAAATGTCAAGAACAGCTGATCGCCTGGCCCCCGCGCGCGAAAGATTATTGCTTGTTTTCAGATTCACGCGCGCTGTTTCTTTAAGTTCTCCAATATTACTACAAACTCGCACACTCGTTATTGGCACAAATAGACCGTATTACTTAGTTACACTGTACTCAGGCTCAAACAGTCTTTTCTACAATCAATGCTATAATGACTCACTGTAATGGCTTTACATTGTTCTTCACTCAACAATATATTATGAACTATTAACACTGGAGTTTTCAGTTCTTTCTCTCGTGGGCGATAATGCAATAATTCACTGTACTCACAAATGACTAATCACTGCATGAACATAGCATATATAATGTAGATACATCAAATATCAATACATGGAAAATAAATAGTTTCTGGGCACACAGCCTAACTTCCAAATACTGGCATAATATTATATATAATTTACCACTATATGTTCATATCAAAATCTATAGAAAGATATACACAACACAGTAAATTTATCACTTGTTCCTGGTGCCTGTACACACCAATAATCAACATGAATATTACAAGTACTCTTGATAGTACTGTCTAGCACACTGGTGCTTTACCGTGACATGGGTGAGACTTGCTCACGACATATAAAATCCTGAGGCTAGATAATATAGCCGAATAATATAGCTAACTAAAGGGAAATGGGGAGGGAACTAGAAACACCTACTTTGACCTATCCTCCGATGAGAGTCGAGATGTAGCTCCTGGTCCTCGTGTCGGGAACGCCCCCACACGACACGTCGTCGTGTCCTACCAGAGCCTCTCATCGTCCCACCATTTAGCGCGTCGTCTCCGTGCCTCTTCACTGCAGGTCCGTCCTCCTTCTTGACTTCTTGAAGGGTTGGAGTCGGTCTCCTGGCCGTCGTCTTCTCCCAGCAACGGCTGTCGCCTACGTCTCAGCTACAGTCGTCCGGTTTCCCCAAATAGTCCTCTCCTTCCTCAGCTACCCAGTGGCTCTGTCAGCCACTACGCTGTCACGAACTGGTGAACTGCCACAGACGTCACATACGTCACTGCACGGCTTCACTGCTTCTTGCACAGTACCTGACTGGAGCACTTGTTGCTCAAATAACCGTCAATTCCCTCTTCTGGTTCAACACATGAACTAGGGAAGACTTCTCAGAGTACTGGCGGACTTCAGGTGACACGTAAATCCACTGGAGCGGGAAACAACTGTCAAACTGACAGGACCAATCGTCGCACGTCCGACCTCTATGACGTGTCGTGTCTGACTGCTGGCGCCAGCTCGGCTCGCTGGCCGGACCCCCTTCCTTCGTGACGTCACTTTCGCCACGGGAGGTTTTCATTGGCTCCCGGTGCCACATTGCTGTCGGTGACCAATCCGGTGCCACTGACGTCACACGGTTTTGGCGGGAAATCAGGGAGGCAAGCGCCATCTTGGCTCCCTAAAGGGCCTATACCACAGGCCAAAATATTACTATTTCACAAATTTCTCGGCTCTCCGAGAACACTTCACTCTCTCCCATATATCAAATTGTAGCCTGCAACGTAGAGAACGCTTGGGAAAAGTAGACATGACTCTTACTGCAGGCGTGGGAGAATTATAAGGGGGGGGAACTCCGTCACATACCCCTCCCCTTAAAATAAGAGTTATGTCTGGTTAGTGTATGCGGGATAGGGCATCCGCTACCACGTTGTCCTTCCCCTTGATGTGCTTGACCTCGATCCTTGTCAGACTCTCAGTGTTGGTGAGACGGGTGCCGTCCGCCCTGGACCATTTTCTTTCCTCCTCCAGGAGTTCTCGGTCCCCCTGTACACACAGAACCGTCTTCCGCTGTTGTTCTCGGGATATCGTTCCGCCCTGCTTGGCGGCTCTTCCTTCCACAGTGAAGAAAGGTCTCAGGCGGTCTGCGCGACACACCTGTTTCTTTCGGGGTCCATCCGGCTTCCCAATCTCGTACGACACTGGACCCAACCGTCGCAGCACTCGGTATGGTCTCTCAAACCGCGTCTTGGTCACCCTACCTTTACCTGGCAGCACAACCATTACTTGGGATCCGACCTGAAAATCCCTCTGCGCAGCTCTCCTGTCGTACCACTCCGACATCTTACGTTGCGCCTCCTTCAGGTGTTTCCCAGCCAGTTCCTTCGCTCTAGTGAGACGTTCTTTGAACTTCTGGACATATTTATTCACCGTTCCCACGGTCGCTCCTGGTGTCCATCGTTCCTTCATCATGGATAGCATGGCATATATGATATAGATAAATGGAAAGTAAGCCTTCTCAGGACCCACACGTCCTCCTTCGGCCTCACTAACCAATTCGGGGAACTCCTCCTGTTGTAACTCTCCGAGACGAGTGCGGTCTACCCCTAGAGAACCGGTGAGTGTGGGAAATTTAGAGAAAATATATTAATTCAGGAAAACTTGGCTTATTAGGCAAATCGGGCCTTGCATAGTAGGCCGAGAAGTGCATTCTGGCTACTAGGTACGACATTTATATATATATATATATATATATATATATATATATATATATATATATATATATATATATATATATATATATATATATATATATATATATATATATATATATATATATATATATATATATATATATGTCGTACCTAGTAGCCAGAACGCACTTTTCAGCCTACTATGCAAGGCCCGATTTGCCTAATAAGCCAAGTTTTCCTGAATTAATATATTTTCTCTAATTTTTTTCTGATGAAATGATAAAGCTACTTATTTCATTATGTATGAGGTCAATTTTTTTATATTGGAGTTAAAATTAACGTAGATATATGACCGAACCTAACCAACCCTACCTAACCTAACCTAACCTATCTTTATAAGTTAGGTTAGGTTAGGTAGCCGAAAAAGTTAGGTTAGGTTAGGTTAGGTAGGTTAGGTAGTCGAAAAACTATTAATTCATGAAAACTTGGCTTATTAGGCAAATTGGGCCCTGCATAGTAGGCTGAGAAGTGCGTTCTGGCTACTAGGTACGACATATATATATATATATATATATATATATATATATATATATATATATATATATGTCGTACCTAGTAGCCAGAACGCACTTATCAGCCTACTATGCAAGGCCAGATTTGCCTATTAAGCCAAGTTTTCCTGAATTAATGTATTTTCTCTAATTTTTTTCTTATGAAATGATAAAGCTACCCATTTCATTATGTATGAGGTCAATTTTGTTTTATTAAAGTTAAAATTAACGTAGATATATGACCGAACCTAACCAACCCTACCTAACCTAACCTAACCTATCTTTATAGGTTAGGTTAGGTTAGGTAGCAGAAAAAGTTAGGTTAGGTTAGGTTAGGTAGGTTAGGTAGTCGAAAAAACATTAATTCATGAAAACTTGGCTTATTAGGCAAATTGGGCCTTGCATTTTAGGCTGAGAAGTGCGTTCTGGCTACTAGGTACGACATATATATATATATATATATATATATATATATATATATATATATATATATATATATATATATATATATATATATATATATATATATATATATATATATATATATATATATATATATATATATATATACATGTGCCCCAAAGAATGAGGTGATTTGGTGAAATGCTATGCCAAGATTACCATCCGAGTTGCCGTCGGGGAAGTGGCTCAAATAGCCTCGGCTATCACTTCCTTTTGACGGCCGTGATGGTCAAGTGGATTAAGGCGCCCTGTAGTTACCAGTTGTGTTGCTTCTGGGAGTATGGGTTCGAGTCACTTCTGGGGTGTGAGTTTTCATTCGCATATAGTCCTGGGGACCATTCAGGCTTGTTCGCATATATATATATATATATATATATATATATATATATATATATATATATATATATATATATATATATATATATATATTAAAGCAACGTCAAATTTAAAAAATTAAATTTGACGTTAAAGCAACGTCAAATTAAAGCAACGTCAACCAGGACACTCACCCACATCCCAAAGGCCTCTCGCCCATTTGCTGCAGGGAAATACACGGACCTCATCGCAAAAGTCAACAGAGGGTCAAATAACCTTGATGCACCTGATACCATCAAAGCCTGGCACAATCTGTTACTTTTTGGCAATGCATGCTTAGGTGTACCAGACAGAGGAGGCAAGACACTGGCCTCATCCGTCAATAAAGCAATTAGGGATTTTCCGAGGGCTGACAACCTAGTCCGCCTCCCCAAACACACCAAACACCACCGAGGCAGACCAAGTACGACAATCAGCGACAACAGAAAATTAGGTACCCAAGTCAGCAAGAAAATTGAAGAGGGCAATACAGTCGGGGCACTCAGGTTAATCACAAGTGAGGACAAAATTTTGCCCAGGGATGAAACCACAGCCCAAGCACTGAGAGAAAAACACCCCGTCAGGGCCGTAGGTGGACCTCCCCCACAGGTCAGGCTCGCCCCTAATCAGGAACCTCTCGTCCTCCGGGAGTCAGAGGTTTATAAAGCTATCGTTTCATTTCCCCCGGGCTCCTCAGGAGGCTACACAGGGGTAAGACCTCAACATGTGAAGGAAATGGTGAACCCTGTTCTTGGCCCAGCTGCAGAAGCGCTCCTGACAGAAATCACAACGTTTGTCAACAACTGCCTCGCCGGGTTAATCCCTGATGAAATCAAACCATTCTTCTTTGGTGCATCCCTATGTGCCCTGAAAAAGAAGGGGGGGGGGGGATCAGACCCATTGCCGTTGGTAATACCCTTCGCCGCCTAGTTGCAAGGGCTGCTGTCAGAAGTATCCGAACGGAAGCAGCCACCATGCTGCAACCCAACCAGCTGGGGTTTGGAGTCCCCCAAGGCTGTGAAGCAGCGGCTCATGCTGCACGAGCCTACATTAGCTCTCTTACTGAAGACCAGGCAGTAGTAAAATTAGATTTTAAAAACGCTTTCAACTCGGTCAAAAGGGAAGCAATCCTCACTGCAGTCCAGGAACAATTGCCCAAGCATTCTCCCGTTTGTGTCAGCAGGCTACAGCAAAGACTCAACCCTCCTGTTTGGCAAACATGAAGTCACCTCAGCAGAGGGAATTCAACAGGGTGACCCACTTGCACCGTTCCTCTTTTGCATAGCGGTTCGAGAAATTACAACCAGACTGTCCAGCGAGCTCAACATCTGGTTCCTGGATGATGGCACTCTGGCAGGCACACAAGATTCCCTGCTAGAAGACTTACAGCTGGTGAAGACACGGGGGGAGTCCATGGGTCTCGTTCTTAGCCCCTCCAAGTGCGAAATTATTGCATCTAGTGAAGTAATCATTAGAGCAGTGAAATCAGTTCTACCAGAAGCCTCAGTCGTTAAACCTACCGACAGCACACTACTCGGAGCACCTCTGGGCCACAATGCCATTGCTGCAGTCCTTGACGAAAAGTTTAGAGACCTAAAGAGGATGGAAGAGAGAATTGGGGACTTGGACTCCCACGATGCCCTCTACCTTCTCACAAAGTGCCTTACCTTGCCCAGGCTAACATACTTCTTAAGGTGTGCACCAACTTTTGGCAACCCACTTCTAAATCAATATGATGAGCTCCTCAGGTCAATATTCAGGAAGGCGCTCAACCTAGATTTAGATGACAGTCAGTGGGACCAAGCAACACTACCAGTGAGATTTGGAGGGATAGGCATACGAAAGGCAACTGAGGTAGCACTTCCAGCATTCTTATCCTCATGTACAGCAGCCAACGAATTGGTAGGGCAGATCCTACCAGAGCGTATGAGAGAGACAGCGGGAACTCATGATCAAACGTTCATCGAAGCAGCCAGACAATGGGACACCATTGCACACCCTCAACCCCGACCACAAGTCCCAAAAGACCACAAGCAGGCCCACTGGGATAGCCCCATAATGGAAAAGACTGTCACAGCAATGATTGACAACGCTGATGCTGAAAACAAAGCCCGCCTCCTAGCGGTAACAGCACCCCACGCCGGGGATTTTTTATTTGCTGTGCCCAATGCAGCCCTGGGAACTCGCCTCAGTCATGACGCTCTCCGCATTGGAGTTGCCCTTCGCCTTGCCGCCCCCATCCTCACCGAACATAGGTGCATCTGCGGAACTGCGATGGCAGACCAATATGGTCGTCATGGTCTGGTATGTCGTAAATCACAGGGTAAAATTGCAAGACATGAAGAAGTCAACGACATCATCAAGAGGAGCCTCGCCACAGCCCGCTGCCCGGCACAAAGAGAACCACACTTATCCAGACCAAAAGACCCTCAGAAGCGCCCTGATGGGGTCACCTTGCTACCTTGGAAGGATGGTAAGCAAGTGGTATGGGACTACACGTGCGCTGCCACACTGGCCAGTACCTACCTCCACTACAGCACACGTGAAAGCGGTGGTGCTGCTTCTTTCAGGGAATCGCAGAAAATTATTAAATACAGAGGTCTAGCACACTGCTACAGCTTTGTTCCGATCGGCTCGGAGACCCTCGGTTCGTGGGGAAAATGTGCATTGAAGTTCCTGAAGGAATTGGGGGACAAATTGATCAGCGCTACAAAAGACCAGAGAGCAAAAAGTTTTTTGTTCCAGCGCCTCAGTGTTGCGATTCAGAGGGGAAATGCCTGTTGCGTCTTGGGCACTAGTCCAACTTCAGAGGAATTCGAAGAAGTGTTTGACTTGCAACAATGATCGAACCCGTCTGTGACATTCATCAATGTTTCCCATTGTTGTGTTTTTCAAGAGATCCATAACCTTTAAGCACCTTTTTGCATTATTATTTTTGTATCAACCCATGTATATCTTGTAACCATCAAATGCATAATAAAGCACAAAAAATATTTAAGGAAGGGGGTGGTAGGAGAAAAGCACACAGAAACTGTATTGGAGGGGATCTAAACATTCCCTCTAATGCGTTATGCGTGGTTTCCTCCGAGGCTATGGGTCCCCCTTCTTCCAGCTAGAGGTGGTACTCCCTTCCTATATTTTATATATATATATATATATATATATATATGCGAACAAGCCTGAATGGTCCCCAGGACTATATGCGAATGAAAACTCACACCCCAGAAGTGACTCGAACCCATACTCCCAGAAGCAACGCAACTGGTAACTACAGGGCGCCTTAATCCGCTTGACCATCACGGCCGTCAAAAGGAAGTGATAGCCGAGGCTATTTGAGCCACTTCCCCGACGGCAACTCGGATGGTAATCTTGGGCATAGCATTTCACCAAATCACCTCATTCTTTGGGGCACACGTGAGGAACACAAATGCGAACAAGCCTGAATGGTCCCCAGGACTATATGCGAATGAAAACTCACACCCCAGAAGTGACTCGAACCCATACTCCCAGAAGCAACGCAACTGGTAACTACAGGGCGCCTTAATCCGCTTGACCATCACGGCCATCATTACCAGTTGCGTTGCTTCTGGGAGTATGGGTTCGAGTCACTTCTGGGGTGTGAGTTTTCATTCGCATATAGTCCTGGGGACCATTCAGGCTTGTTCGCATTTGTGTTCCTCACGTGTGCCCCAAAGAATGAGGTGATTTGGTGAAATGCTATGCCCAAGATTACCATCCGAGTTGCCGTCGGGGAAGTGGCTCAAATAGCCTCGGCTATCACTTCCTTTTGACGGCCGTGATGGTCAAGCGGATTAAGGCGCCCTGTAGTTACCAGTTGCGTTGCTTCTGGGAGTATAGGTTCGAGTCACTTCTGGGGTGTGAGTTTTCATTCGCATATAGTCCTGGGGACCATTCAGGCTTGTTCGCATTTGTGTTCCTCACGTGTGCCCCAAAGAATGAGGTGATTTGGTGAAATGCTATGCCCAAGATTACCATCCGAGTTGCCGTCGGGGAAGTGGCTCAAATAGCCTCGGCTATCACTTCCTTTTGACGGCCGTGATGGTCAAGCGGATTAAGGCGCCCTGTAGTTACCAGTTGCGTTGCTTCTGGGAGTATGGGTTCGAGTCACTTCTGGGGTGTGAGTTTTCATTCATATATATATATGCATACATTCGGTGAATGTACACTATTCAGCTGCTAGGTGAACAGCTTATTATGTGAAAGGAAATGTATTCAACAAGTTCCGTCCCGCCAAGGATTCGAACCCGGAATTCTCGATTGTGAGTGAACAACAAGCCTGATTGTACCACGTGGACCGTTAATATACATGGTGCCTATGTAGTTAGTTATAAGGTAATATTACAAGAGGGTAAGGTAATTAGGGATCAGGTAATATTGTTACCTTTTATTAGAATATTAATAATAAATATTATAAGATTATAATATTACCTAATGAAACTCTGGAGGTTGATAGTTCTTATTAACCGTCCAGAGGTTGGTAGTCCTTATTAACCCTCCAGAGGTTGGTAGTCCTTATTAACCCTTCAGAGGTTGGTAGTCCTTATTAACCCTCCAGAGGTTGGTAGTCCTTATTAACCCTTCAGAGGTTGGTAGTCCTTATTAACCCTCCAGAGGTTGATGGTCCTTATTAACCCTCCAGAGGTTGGTAGTCCTTATTAACCCTCCAGAGGTTGGTAGTCCTTATTAACCCTCCAGAGGTTGGTAGTCCTTATTAACCCTTCAGAGGTTGGTAGTCCTTATTAACCCTTCAGAGGTTGGTAGTCCTTATTAACCCTCCAGAGGTTGGTAGTCCTTATTAACCCTTCAGAGGTTGGTAGACCTTATTAACCCTCCAGAGGTTGATGGTCCTTATTAACTCTCCAGAGGTTGGTAGTCCTTATTAACCCTCCAGAGGTTGATAGTCCTTATTAACCCTCCAGAGGTTGATGGTCCTTATTAACCCTCCAGAGGTTGATAGTCCTTATTAACCCTCCAGAGGTTGATAGTCCTTATTAACCCTCCAGAGGTTGATAGTCCTTATTAACCCTCCAGAGGTTGATAGTCCTTATTAACCCTCCAGAGGTTGATGGTCCTTATTAACCCTTCAGAGGTTGGTAGTCCTTATTAACCCTCCAGAGGTTGATAGTCCTTATTAACCCTCCAGAGGTTGATAGTCCTTATTAACCCTCCAGAGGTTGATAGTCCTTATTAACCCTCCAGAGGTTGATAGTCCTTATTAACCCTCCAGAGGTTGGTAGTCCTTATTAACCCTTCAGAGGTTGGTAGTCCTTATTAACCCTCCAGAGGTTGATGGTCCTTATTAACCCTCCAGAGGTTGGTAGTCCTTATTAACCCTCCAGAGGTTGATAGTCCTTATTAACCCTCCAGAGGTTGATGGTCCTTATTAACCCTCCAGAGGTTGATAGTCCTTATTAACCCTCCAGAGGTTGGTAGTCCTTATTAACCCTTCAGAGGTTGGTAGTCCTTATTAACCCTCCAGAGGTTGATGGTCCTTATTAACCCTCCAGAGGTTGGTAGTCCTTATTAACCCTCCAGAGGTTGATAGTCCTTATTAACCCTCCAGAGGTTGATGGTCCTTATTAACCCTCCAGAGGTTGATAGTCCTTATTAACCCTCCAGAGGTTGGTAGTCCTTATTAACCCTTCAGAGGTTGGTAGTCCTTATTAACCCTCCAGAGGTTGATGGTCCTTATTAACCCTCCAGAGGTTGGTAGTCCTTATTAACCCTCCAGAGGTTGATAGTCCTTATTAACCCTCCAGAGGTTGATGGTCCTTATTAACCCTCCAGAGGTTGATAGTCCTTATTAACCCTCCAGAGGTTGGTAGTCCTTATTAACCCTTCAGAGGTTGGTAGTCCTTATTAACCCTCCAGAGGTTGATAGTCCTTATTAACCCTCCAGAGGTTGATAGTCCTTATTAACCCTCCAGAGGTTGATAGTCCTTATTAACCCTTCAGAGGTTGGTAGTCCTTATTAACCCTCCAGAGGTTGGTAGTCCTTATTAACCCTTCAGAGGTTGGTAGTCCTTATTAACCCTCCAGAGGTTGGTAGTCCTTATTAACCCTCCAGAGGTTGGTAGTCCTTATTAACCCTTCAGAGGTTGGTAGTCCTTATTAACCCTCCAGAGGTTGGTAGTCCTTATTAACCCTCCAGAGGTTGGTAGTCCTTATTAACCCTTCAGAGGTTGGTAGTCCTTATTAACCCTCCAGAGGTTGATGGTCCTTATTAACCCTCCAGAGGTTGATAGTCCTTATTAACCCTTCAGAGGTTGGTAGTCCTTATTAACCTTCCAGAGGTTGGTAGTCCTTATTAACCCTCCAGAGGTTGGTAGTCCTTATTAACCCTTCAGAGGTTGGTAGTCCTTATTAACCCTCCAGAGGTTGATGGTCCTTATTAACCCTCCAGAGGTTGGTAGTCCTTATTAACCCTCCAGAGGTTGGTAGTCCTTATTAACCCTCCAGAGGTTGGTAGTCCTTATTAACCCTTCAGAGGTTGGTAGTCCTTATTAACCCTTCAGAGGTTGGTAGTCCTTATTAACCCTCCAGAGGTTGGTAGTCCTTATTAACCCTTCAGAGGTTGGTAGACCTTATTAACCCTCCAGAGGTTGATGGTCCTTATTAACTCTCCAGAGGTTGGTAGTCCTTATTAACCCTCCAGAGGTTGATAGTCCTTATTAACCCTCCAGAGGTTGATGGTCCTTATTAACCCTCCAGAGGTTGATAGTCCTTATTAACCCTCCAGAGGTTGATAGTCCTTATTAACCCTCCAGAGGTTGATAGTCCTTATTAACCCTCCAGAGGTTGATAGTCCTTATTAACCCTCCAGAGGTTGATGGTCCTTATTAACCCTTCAGAGGTTGGTAGTCCTTATTAACCCTCCAGAGGTTGATAGTCCTTATTAACCCTCCAGAGGTTGATAGTCCTTATTAACCCTCCAGAGGTTGATAGTCCTTATTAACCCTCCAGAGGTTGATAGTCCTTATTAACCCTCCAGAGGTTGGTAGTCCTTATTAACCCTTCAGAGGTTGGTAGTCCTTATTAACCCTCCAGAGGTTGATGGTCCTTATTAACCCTCCAGAGGTTGGTAGTCCTTATTAACCCTCCAGAGGTTGATAGTCCTTATTAACCCTCCAGAGGTTGATGGTCCTTATTAACCCTCCAGAGGTTGATAGTCCTTATTAACCCTCCAGAGGTTGGTAGTCCTTATTAACCCTTCAGAGGTTGGTAGTCCTTATTAACCCTCCAGAGGTTGATGGTCCTTATTAACCCTCCAGAGGTTGGTAGTCCTTATTAACCCTCCAGAGGTTGATAGTCCTTATTAACCCTCCAGAGGTTGATGGTCCTTATTAACCCTCCAGAGGTTGATAGTCCTTATTAACCCTCCAGAGGTTGGTAGTCCTTATTAACCCTTCAGAGGTTGGTAGTCCTTATTAACCCTCCAGAGGTTGATGGTCCTTATTAACCCTCCAGAGGTTGGTAGTCCTTATTAACCCTCCAGAGGTTGATAGTCCTTATTAACCCTCCAGAGGTTGATGGTCCTTATTAACCCTCCAGAGGTTGATAGTCCTTATTAACCCTCCAGAGGTTGGTAGTCCTTATTAACCCTTCAGAGGTTGGTAGTCCTTATTAACCCTCCAGAGGTTGATAGTCCTTATTAACCCTCCAGAGGTTGATAGTCCTTATTAACCCTCCAGAGGTTGATAGTCCTTATTAACCCTTCAGAGGTTGGTAGTCCTTATTAACCCTCCAGAGGTTGGTAGTCCTTATTAACCCTTCAGAGGTTGGTAGTCCTTATTAACCCTCCAGAGGTTGGTAGTCCTTATTAACCCTCCAGAGGTTGGTAGTCCTTATTAACCCTTCAGAGGTTGGTAGTCCTTATTAACCCTCCAGAGGTTGGTAGTCCTTATTAACCCTCCAGAGGTTGGTAGTCCTTATTAACCCTTCAGAGGTTGGTAGTCCTTATTAACCCTCCAGAGGTTGATGGTCCTTATTAACCCTCCAGAGGTTGATAGTCCTTATTAACCCTTCAGAGGTTGGTAGTCCTTATTAACCTTCCAGAGGTTGGTAGTCCTTATTAACCCTCCAGAGGTTGGTAGTCCTTATTAACCCTTCAGAGGTTGGTAGTCCTTATTAACCCTTCAGAGGTTATAAGGCCTGTGGCGCCATCTACGATCCAGATGCCAAACTATAGCAGTTGACCCTCCCATTAATCATAGTTTCTGATCTTCTAGTTTGCTGTGCTGGAAGATGACGACCAACCAGGGACAGGTGATGGAAGGGAGGGAAGCCGGGACAGTGGAAGACTTTGTCGACCAGAAGGTGCTAGCCAGTGGGGTTAGGTGAGCGCTGTGGACTTCACTCCTGGAGGTGCTAGCCAGTGGGGTTAGGTGAGCGCTGTGGACTTCACTCCTGGAGGTGCTAGCCAGTGGGGTTAGGTGAGCGCTGTGGACTTCACTCCTGGAGGTGCTAGCCAGTGGGTCTAGGTGAGCGCTGTGGACTTTACTGATTGAGCGTACCAACGAATGCACTACTGCAGGGAAGCGCTTGGTGGCTTCTCCATAACTGCTGCTAGCATAATGACTAGTGGTGAACTGAAGACCTCGTCAGAGGCATATTGTGTCCGTCATCCGTGAAGCTGGCTAGCGTGAGGTCTAGCAACGCCGCTCTGGATGACCTCACATAGAGACTTGTACATATTAATGGCGAAGGGTAATAATAACGGTTAATTTTAAGTGCTATTATTTTTATTTACCTTAAACATTGCACAATATTTCCACCAAGGTTAGAGTTCTCTTATCTTGAGTAGGATTATAGAGTTTATAAAGAACTCAGTTACGAAGGGTTCGTAACATTAATGGCATCCCAGCTGGATCATTACCTCTTGTTCAGAGCGTCCATTGATCTTGTTGGGTGTTGTGATTTGTTTAAGGTAATTAGCAAGTAAATGTTTAAGGTAATAAGTGCTAACCTCGTGGATAGATACCCCGTTTTGCTGTGTAAATTTTAGGTTCAGTGACTAGGAACTGGATGATCAGAGTGATAAGCGATTAGTGTTAGGAAACAACACTGGGGAAAAGTGATTGTGTCGTACTACGGAAGTGAACACTGGCTGAGAGGCAGACCATAGATACCCTGGATGATGTTCAGGAGTTCCTGAACCAGGAAGACTGCCTCTCCAAGCTTGAATACCTTGGAAAACCCGAATTAGTGTTGATAAGTGCTTACCTGGAAATTAAGGTGAGTGATCGTGATTCGCTGGTGGACATACTTTCGAAAGTGCATAAGCATTTAAAACCTGCCGATTAAAAGGAGAGTAAGATGCAGAGTAAAGGAACAAGTGGGATGGCTTCCACTGAAAAGGAAGACCAGGGAAGTGATGGTTAGAGTGACAAGAGCGAACTTAATATAAGTTTATTAACTGTGAAAATGTGTGAGTTAGAGATAAATTGTGAAATACAATGGAAAAACTAGAACTAAAACGAGAAATGAAAGAGAAGGAATTTGAAATGACACGTTTGAAATTAGAAAAAAGGAGAAGGAAAGAGAAGATAGGAGAGAAGAGCGAAAAAGACAAGAAAATGAGAAGGAAAGACAACACGAATTAGAAGTACTGAGATTAGGTGGAAGAAGGGAAAAAAGTAGTTTCGACCCGGTGCGGAACATCAAAATGGTTCCTAAATTTAATGAAAAGGAGGTCTCCAAGTTCTTTGCCACTTTTGAGAAAGTCGCTGCATTTTTGGATTGGCCAAGAGATAATTGGGCTATAATGATTCAGTCGGTGTTAATAGGAAAAGCCCAAACGGCATGCTCAACCCTATCGGTGAGTGAGTCCAGCGATTACGATGCGGTAAAGAGGTTTTGCACGTGTACCAGTTAGTTCCAGAAACATACCAGCAAACATTTCGAAATCTGAAGCAAGGGGCAGAACACGTATAAAGAATTTGCCAAATTAAAGGAGAAATTATTCTTCGAGTGGTGAGTCTAGAAAAGTAGCCAGCAAAGAACAGCTTGAACAGCTTATCCTGCTAGAGGGGTTTAAAGATTGCCTATCTGAAGATTTAAAGACCTACCTAGAGGAACAGCAGGTGGAAACATTAGAGGTGGCCGCCAGCTTGGCAAACGAGTATGCACTAACTCTCAAGGCCCCTGTATGGTATCCTGCAAAACCAGGTCCTCAATATTCTACATAGAGGTATGGAGGAAGATATGGGTATAATGGAGGAGAAATTCAGGGTCCAGGTAGCCCGAAACGTGCAATCCCGAAGAGAAGTAGTGCCCTGAAGACGCCCTCAGGTAGTCCAAGTAGTCCAAAACGAAGTAGTCCATGGAGGGACATATTGTGTTGGGCGTGCAGGCAGAAAGGACACATTGCTGCCAAGTGTCGGAGGACAGGTAACGACCGGCGTAGGGAGGTCATGCTGGTAAGTTGTGACGCCACCAGTAGAAACCCAGTCACTAGGGATGAATGGTGAGACCAGAACTGTTTGCCCCTTACACTTCAAGAGGGAATGTGTCGGGTAATGGGACGACGAGGTCTGTGGTGATTCTCAGGGATAGTGGGGCAGCCCAATCCCTGATTGTGATAAACGTATTACCCAAGGAAGTGTGTACTGATGGGAAACAAAAGGTTATTTTATATGGGTTTCCCTCGACGCAGAATGTTGCCCCCTTAGTAGATTTACATTTGGAATCGCCCTATTTCAGTGGCGGGTGTACGTTGACGGTAGTGGATCATCTTCCTATACAGGGGGTAGAGATCATACTGGCCAACGACTTGGCGACGGGTTTGGATAGTAACCATCCCTTGGTTGTGAACAATCCGGTTGAATTGGCGGTAGCGGTGCAATCCAGATCCCAGGTACAGACGAAGTTGAAATCAAATGCCTTGTTAAACCCTACCTCTACCACACAGGTTGTTGAGAGCACCCCAGCAAACGCTCCTGACTACAGCGACTAGGTATAACTCAACCCGAGAAGGAACCGCAAGTGCAAGCACGTACAAGTCTGGTGTGATGACAGGTAACTCACGGAAAGATTAGGTGCGGTGTCCACGGAACCGATCAGGAACTCCCCAGACTTTAGAGGTATGCGCACATGTTGTAATGCCCTCAATGATCTGAGCCGGGTTCATGGAAATAGCCCATTATGGACATTGCAGACTTATAAACGTTATTCCTCATTTAGCACAATGGTTCTTATGTGTACTTTGTGTATTCGTCAAGTTTGCAATGCGAGAAGTGACAAAGGGCCAGTGGGCGTACAAGCAGATGATGGCTCACGTAAGCATGGTGGAGCAGTGTCGAGGACAGGATATTCGCCCCATGTTGATTGTGGAAGGAAGAAGGGAAGTGATTGAGGATGTTAGTAGACTAAATCGTCATTTTCCTGTAATCCGGATTCCTGTCTCCCTGGAGGATCACCAGACCGGCACCGGAAACACCATCTGTATACAGCCACCTGCGGTACTACACCTCAGGAAAGTGTTGGCATTTCGCTTCAGTTTTTCGATCGTCCTCAGAGCATCGATGCTTATATTAACCATGCAAGATATTCTCGCTTCAAACAAGCACCTCAGTTAGATAATTGTCCGTGGTCTTGGTGTTCACTTTGGGCAGGACATCTCTATTAACGTATTTCCTAGAGCAAGGCTCTCTCCTAACATTGGTCATCTATCAGCATAAGAGTGGTTAGTTTATTCAAACATACTAATTTGGTTTGTTTTCTTTTCTAGAAACCAAACCAAATTCTTTTTGTTCGGGAGGTGTGACGGACCTTGGCGCCATCTACGATCCAGGCGCCGAACTATAACTGTTGACCCTCCCACTAATCATAGTTTCCCATCTTTCAGTACGTTGTGCTGGAAGGTGACGACCAACCACGGACGAAAGATGGAAGTCGGGACAGTGGAAGACTTGGGTCGACCTGAAGGTGCTAGCCAGTGGGGCTAGGCGAGTGTGGTGGTTGAGTGCTGTAGACTTCACTCCTGGAGGTGCTAGCCAGTGGGGCTAGGTGAGCTTAGCTGACCTTGCTGCTTGAGCGTCCCAACAAGTGTGCAACGGACGTGGAGCATCGAAGACCTCATTAGAGGCACATTGTGGTCGTCATCCTGGTTACCTGGTTGATACCTGGTTGATGGGGTTTTGGGAGTTCTTCTACTCCCCAAGCCCGGCCCGAGGCCAGGCTTGACTTGTGAGAGTTTGGTCCACCAGGCTGTTGCTTGGAGCGGCCCGCAGGCCCACATACCCACCACAGCCCGGTTGGTCCGGCACTCCGTGGAAGAATAAATCTAGTTTCCTCTTGAAAATGTCCACGGTTGTTCCGGCAATATTTCTTATGCTTGCTGGGAGGACGTTGAACAACCGCGGACCTCTGATGTTTATACAGTGTTCTCTGATTGTGCCTATGGCACCTCTGCTCTTCATTGGTTCTATTCTACATTTTCTTCCATGTCGTTCACTCCAGTACGTTGTTATTTTACTGTGTAGATTTGGTACTTGGCCCTCCAGTATCTTCCAGCTGTATATTATTTGATATCTCTCTCGTCTTCTTTCTAGTGAGTACATTTGGAGGGCTTTGATACGATCTCAATAATTTAGATGCTTTATTGCGTCTATGCGTGCCGTATATGTTCTGTGTATTCCCTCTATTTCAGCAATCTCTCCTGCTCTGAAGGGGGAAGTGAGTACTGAGCAGTACTCAAGACGGGACAACACAAGTGACTTGAAGAGTACAACCATTGTGATGGGATCCCTGGATTTGAAAGTTCTCGTAATCCATCCTATCATTTTTCTGGCTGTCGCAATATTTGTTTGGTTATGCTCCTTAAACGTTAGGTCGTCAGACATTATTATTCCCAAATCCTTTACATGCTGTTTTCCTACTATGGGTACATTTGATTGTGTTTTGTACTCTGTATTATGTTTAAGGTCCTCATTTTTACCGTACCTGAGTACCTGGAATTTATCACTGTTAAACATCATGTTATTTTCTGATGCCCAGTCGAAAACTTTATTAATATCAGCTTGAAGTTTTTCAATGTCCTCAGCCGAGGTAATTTTCATACTGATTTTTGTGTCATCTGCAAAGGATGATACGAAGCTGTGACTTGTATTTTTGTGTATATCTGATATGAGAATAAGGAAAAGCAGCGGTGCAAGGACGGTACCCTGAGGTACAGAGCTTTTCACTGCACTTGGACTAGATTTTATATGGTTGACAGTTACTCGCTGAGTCCTGTTTGACAGAAAACTGAGTATCCAGCGTCCTACTTTACCGGTTATTCCCATTGACTTCATTTTGTGTGCTATCACGCAATGGTCACATTTATCGAAAGCCTTTGCGAAGTCCGTGTATATCACATCAGCATTCTGTTTCTCTTCTAATGCCTCAGTGACTTTGTCGTAGTGCTCAAGTAGCTGTGAGAGGCACGATCTTCCCGCTCGAAATCCATGTTGGCCTGGGTTGTGAAGGTCATTGGTCTCCATGAAATTGGTGACCTGACTCCTAATCACTCTCTCAAATACTTTTATGATGTGCGATGTTAGTGCAACTGGTCTATAATTTTTTGCCAATGCTTTGCTCCCTCCCTTGTGTAGAGGGGCTATGTCTGCTACTTTAAGTGCATCTGGTATCTCCCCCGTGTCCAAGCTCTTCCTCCACACTCTACTGAGTGCCTGTGCTACCGGCACTTTGCATTTCTTTATATATATTGAATTCGTGATAAATCTTTATAAATCCGTGAAGCAGGCTAGCGTAAGGGCTTGCAACGCCGCTCGGGTTGACCGCGCATAAACTTGTATGTATTATAATGGTGATGGTAAATAATAACGGGTTATTTTAAGTGGTATTCTTTTAATTTTACCTTTAAACATTACACTATGTTCTCACCTACATTAGGGTTCTCTGAACTTCAGTCGAATCATAGTTTATAAATAACCCGGTTACGTAGGTTCGTCACAGATATACTCTGAGAAGCGTCGTGTGCCCTTTCCCATGTTTTCTTCCAATGAATTAATGCAATAACGCACATTTGTACGTGTAAACATATTACAAATAAAAGTGGGTTATCTCATCAAGAATCGAATCAAATTGAATAATACAGAAGATACATATCCTTCTTGAAATACATATATCAGCTATAATTAGTTTTTTTTTTAATTTTTATACACTAGTTATTTGTATAAATCTATAATATTTTTAACTTTCTTATTTTAATTATAAAAGTAACCAAATTAATATTTATTTTAAATTTTAGGTGATTATAAGGAAATAGCTTGTTTTAATATGAATTGTTTTAATCTTTTGTTAAATTATTGACTTGTCTTATAATAGCCATTTTCTATAGGCTTTGCGTGAACAATTTTTTTCATACATGTTGCTGATTATCTTAATATATAAAGGGGTATGTATATATTTATTGGGTTTTATAATGTGGAGAGATCAGTTGGTATAACATGGGCGTCCACTTGTCGTGTAGAAAACTGTTGTAGTTAGCATAATTAGTTTATTAAGGAGCCATATATAGGCCGCTAAGTACATTATATATATATAATATATATATATATATATAATATATATTATATAATATATATATATATATATATGCCCACTGCCCCCTCCTCTGTTCCTTTGAGTTCTGTCCCGAAGGGTCCCCGTCCTGGTCCTCTGTCTGGGGTTCCCCTTCTTTCTGCCCGGTCTGTCATGTCTCCTGTGTCTTCTTCCTCGTCTCCCTCCGTTCCTCCTTCCCTTCTCCACCATCTATTGACTCTCCTCGCTGCCTGTCGGTGCAGGCCGATGTCCAACGTTCTCCTAACGGCCGTCATGTGTGCTCTCGTTCAGCTTCTCCTGTTGAGACGCTGGAATCCGTTGCCCGGTACGTAGTTGCTGGGACACCTGTCTCTTTAAGTCAGAAGCATAAGCCTGGCTCCTCTCCTTCCTCCTCCCTGGCGGGTAAGAAGGCTTCGCTTTCTTCCTCGGCCCCCTACTACTGGCTCTATTGCTCCTTCCCCTCCCATTTCAGTGGTACGCCCCCCGTTCCTGCTATGGAGGTTTCTTTGGCCTCCACTTCCCTCTCGGTTGCTGCTCTTGCTGAGGTGCGCTCCTCTCTTTCTACTCTCCCTCTTCCTGCTGCTGTCCTTGACTGCTCCTCTCCGTTGTCTCCTCTTCTTCCTCCTCCTCCTCTGGACCCAGCCCGCCCACAACTGGTCTGTTCTCGCGCTTCCTTCCCTCCGTCTTTGCTCAGTTTACCCATGCCCCTAACCCTGACTTTGCTGACCCTGATCCCGACCCTGATATTCTTTAACGTGCTATGTTGCTCTTTCGCCTTTGTTTCTTCCTTGTTCTCTGTTGTTGTCCTTTCTCTTCTCGTCGATGTCTATTCTTCAACGGAACGTTCGGGGTTATTACGCCAATTTCCTTGAACTCCAACTTCTGATTTCGCGATTTTCGCCCCTTTGTGTCTGTCTCCAGGAGCCGATGCTTGGTGCTCGTCCTGTTCACTTTCCTGGCTATTCCTTTCTCTCCCCCCACCCCAGCTGTTGCTGGGGCTCCTAATTCTTCTGCTTTCTTGATTCGCTCAGATGTTCCCTTTGTCCCCTTTCTTTTTCCTTCGCCTCTCCATTGTTTTGCTGCTCGTATCTCTGTGGGGAAAATGGTACACAGTTTGTTCCATTTATCTCCCCCGAGTGTCCCGCTTTCTCTTCCTGCTCTGAAACACCTCCTGGACTTCTTGCCGGAGCCTGTGCTCCTGCTGGGGGACTTCAATTGTCGTCATTCTCTTTGGGGTGATGTTTTAACGAATACCCGAGGTCGCCTTCTTGAGCCGTGTATCCTCTCTTCTTCCATGTCTCTTCTGAATTCTGGTGAGCCCACTCATTTGGACTCTCGGACTCGCACCCTTTCCTGTCTTGATCTTTCTCTCCATGGCAGTGATCATTTCCCCATCCTTGTTTCCTTTTTCTCTTTTCGCCCTCCCCTCTCTTTCCCTAGGTGGCAGTTTGCTAAAGTGGACTGGAACCTATTTACCCTCAGTGCTGCTCTCTCTGACCTCTCCCTTCTGCTTCTCCCTCGTGCTCTCCTCGTTTTTCATGACACTGTCTTCGACGCTGCCCTCCGCTCTATTCCTCGCTCTTCCTCCCAGGGTCCACGAAAGTGCGTTCCCTGGTGGAATGCAGACTGTGCTCGGGCTGTAAGCGTGCAGCCTGGAAGAGGCACCGCCGTCGGCAGACAGTCGATTCTTTTCTTTTCTTTCGGAAAGCGAGTGCGGTGGCCCGTAGGGCCATCCGTACGGCTAAACGTGAATGTTGGGCATCTTATGTCTCCACCATCACGTCCGAAACTCCTCTGCCGCAGATCTGGAAGCGTATCCGCAAGATAGCGGGTAAGTTCGTTCCCGATGTTTCACCGGTCCTTCACCTCCGTGGTACTCTTGTGGCGAACCCGTTGCAGGTCGCTTCCAAACTGGGTTCCCACTTTTCTTCTGTTAGCTCTAGTCTTCATCTTCCCCAATCTTTCCTTCTTCGTAAACCTGTCCTTGAGTCTCGTCCTTTAGATTTCTGCACTCGTCTTCGATTCCCCTATAACGATCCCTTCTCTCTCTCTGAACTTCGTTCTGCCCTGGCCCTCTGCGGTTCTACGGCGGCGGGCTCCGATGGTATTCATTATGAGATGCTTCGCCATCTCCCTCCGTGCACGTCTCAGTATTTATTGAGTCTGTATAATCGGATCTGGGAGTCGTCATCAGTCCCTGAGGACTGGCTCGATGCCGTTGTCCGCCCTGTTCACAAACCAGGGTATCTGGGAACATCCCCTAAGGACTTTCGCCCTATTGCCCTCACAAGTTGTGTCTGCAAACTCTTTGAACGTATGGTTAACGTTCGTCTGATGTGGTTCCTGGAACACCATCACCTCCTCTTCCCTTCTCAATTTGGTTTCCGCAAGTGCCGCAGCACGACAGATGTCCTGGTGAACTTGGAGGTCTATATTCGTACTGCTTTTGCTGCGAAGACCTCCATTGTTGCCGTCCTTTTTGACCTGGAAAAGGCTTACGACACCACTTGGCGTTATCATATTCTATCCCAGCTTCATTCTTTTGGCCTTCGTGGTCATCTCCCTCTCTTTCTCCACAGCTTCCTCTCTCGTCGTTCCTTTCGGGTGCGGCTTGGTACCGCTCTCTCTGCCTCTTTTCAGCAATACGAAGGTGTGCCCCAGGGTAGTGTTCTGAGCACTGCTCTTTTTCTGGTTGCCCTCAATGGTCTTCTTTTCTCTCTTCCTTCAGGCATCTTCTCCGCTCTCTATGTCGATGATCTTACCCTTTGCTGTCAGGGTGATGATTCGCCTCTCCTTCAACTCTGGATTCAACTTGCAATTGATGCCGTGTCGTCTTGGGCCACCGAGCATTGCTTCAAGTTCTCTACTTCTAAGACTTGTGCCATGACTTTTACTCGGAAACGGGTTGTTCTTCATCCCTCTTTGTCACTTTATGGTTATCCCTTTGAGTACAAAAATTCTGCGAAGCTTTTGGGGTTATTCCTTGACACTCGTTTGTCTTGGTCTCCCCATATCTCTTACCTCTGTGCTGAGTGCTCTAAGGCTCTTATCCTCCTTTGGGTGTTGTCCCATACTTCTTGGGGGGCGGATAGGCGCACTCTCCTTGCTTTACATTCCTCTCTCGTCCTGTCTAAGCTCGATTATGGTTGCCCTGCTTACTCGTCTGCTTCTCCTACTCTTTGCCGTCTTGATCCTTTGCACCATACTGGGTTGCGTCTCAGTTCTGGTGCCTTTCGTTCGACTCCCGTCCTTAGCTTGTATGTTGACACTGGCTTCCTGTCTCTCTCCAGGATCGCCGTGATCGCTACTGTCTTCGCTATCTTGCGCGGTCCTTACAACATTCTTCCTTTCGCCTCTGTCATGCTTTAACTTTTACCCCTCCTGCGGTTCCTGTTCCTCTTCACCACCTCCCTCTTTCTGTCCGGTTATCTCGCTTACAGGATTCTCTTTCCGTTCGCATTTCTAATGTTTCTCCTCGTGTTGTTCCTTCTGTGCCCATGTGGAGAGTCCCCCTTCCGCAGTTTTGTACTTCCTTGACCCGCATCACTAAAGCTTTTACCCCTCCTACGGTTCTCAAACACCTTTTCCTTGAGCACTTTTCTTCTCACTCCTGCTCCGTTTCAGTCTTCACCAATGGGTCTAAGTCTGCGGACGGTGTTGGCTACTCTGTTGTTTTTCCTGATCGCACTTATATGTGTCACTACCTCCGGTGACTAGCATCTTCACAGCGGAACTTTATGCTATTCTCTATGCTCGTCGTCTTCTGCTTTCTTGTTGTCAGTCTTCCTTTGTTGTTGTTGTTGACTCTCGTAATGCCCTCGTGGCTCTCGAGGCTTTTAATCCGGTTCATCCAGTGGTTGTCGAGATCCAGTATTGGCTGTTTCTAGTTCACAGTAAATTTAAGTCGGTTGAGTTTTGTTGGGTTTCCAGCCATATTGGTGTGTCTTTAAATGAGCGTACGGATGCTGCCGCCAAGGAAGCTGTCCGCTCTTGTCCCATCTCTCGTAAAGGTATTCCATATTACGACTTTTACCCGGTTATCCATTCCTCCATCCTTACCCGTTGGCAGGCTTCTTGGTCGTCTGTTACTGGTAACAAACTACGTCCTCTTAAATGTTGTGTTTCCTCGTGGCCGTCCTCTTCCCACCGTAACTGGCGATGGGAAATGGCTCTGGCGAGGTTGTGTATTGGCCATACTCGCTTAACCCATGGTCACTTGATGGAGCGCCGCCCTGCTCCTTATTGTCCTATTTGCGTTGTCCCTCTTACGGTCGTGCATGTCCTTCTTGAATGTCCTGACTTCCAGGACGAGCGTATGTCTTGCTTTCCGACTGCCTCTCGCGGTCACCTGTCCATCAATAGAATTCTTGGTGACTCGGATACTTTTGATATCGTTCACCTTATGCGTTTTTGTTCTCGTATTGGCATCCTTGGTGACATTTAGAGCACTCTCATTATTCCGCACTTTGAAGATGCTACATAGCCTTCCCGGTTTGGTGCCTTCTTTTGATAATTACTTACTTACTTTTCAAGCTGTAACAATGAACTAGCAATCTTAACTGCAGAAGGTTGATTTCAAATGCCAAATGACATACCATAACCCAAAGCAGTAACCACATTTTCACTTATCGTCATATTGTCATATTGGGTGACAAATTCAACACGTTATTTGGATTGGATTTCTTTGTCCAATCACTGTTTTTAATCAGGCTTTCTAACTTGCGTTTTAGAATTTTCTTTAACTGATTTATTTTTCTGCGTAAGTCACTATATATTTCATCCATCAGAAGATTTTTCCAGTCCAAAGGTATTGCGTGATGAAAGTTTCTTTTTGCTGTATCCAGGCTTTTGAAAACAAAACGTTCACTTGATCTTGTAACTTCAATGTGTTTTTTCAAAATGGTAGCACAGAAATCACTGAACGGTTCATCACCTAATTTGAAGAGACGGGCAGGTAGCAGAGACAAGTTAGCAAGTACAACTTGCTCACCAAGACATTGTTTCAGGAATTTGAGGCGGGTGCGAGTGCAGTGTGCTTTCACTAGTAGAGTAGTGTTATATTTCCCAAAAAATGTATTTATACCCAATTATATATTAATATATTAAGACAAAGAGCAACATGCATGAACAATAGTGTTCACCCAAAACCTATAGAAAATGGCAAATATATAGCAAATCTTTAATTTAATAAAAGATTAATACAATTCGTATCAAAACAAGCCCATTTCTTATAAAAACTTAAAATGAAAAATATAAATTTACCTAAGTATCTTCACAAGTTTAAATACAATTAAAGTCATATTAAATAATTATATAATTACCTTTAGCATGATGATTAACGAAATAAATAGCATATATATATTTGTTAATTTAACAAAGGTAAATAGTATTGAGCAAAGTCTACAGTTTAAGTACTCTATATTTTTAGACGCACAAATGTGCGTTTATTGTGCACTTTTGTGCGCCGGGAAGTTAACTGAATACTATCTGGAAGATTTGCCGTTTGGGCGACCACGCGGCGACACTAAAATATTTATAATCTTTTCGGTCTGCTCACCTTAATATTCCATGTATGTATTTAAATTTGGTATCAATTTGTTCGCAAGAAAATGCTCTAGAGAAATATATATGTAAAATTTCACCAAACCGACATGAGACCGGCACCAAATAAAAAACTATGGCAATCGTTAGCCGTGAACCTCAAACCGCGCTGAAATGTTTATGATCTTTTCATGTTTGTCAATCCCAGAATTATGCTACGTCGTTAATTTTGGTATCACTGTGACCGCAATAAAATTCCCTTCACGGACATATGCATATAAATGTAGAATCATGATCGCGGCCCACCCGCAAGAGTGTGGGAAGTGGCTGAAGTGTTACCCCTTACGGCACACCCGACGGCAGATGGGCGAAACACCTTTTGAAAAGTGTATATTCTTTTCACTGTCCTGACCTTAATTTTCGATGTACGTACTTAAATTTTGTACCAATATGTTTGCAATAGAATGTTCTAGAAGAACATATGTATAAAATGTCACACAAGGATGCGTTTGACCGGCACCAAATAAAGAAACTTCGTCGATTACAATCGTCCAATCAACATTTTACAATAGTTTTACCACAAAGATACAAGCGAAGTTCGTTCTCCCAAATGGGCTATGTGACTATTAGAGAAAACGAAAATATAAGGGCAAACATGCTTAAATTATCCCCAAGTCGATCAAATAAGAATTGGATTTTATAGACATATTTTTTCAATGCACCTCTTGAGGTGCATTCAAGGAAAAAATATGTGTCCTGCTCAAGTGACATATGGGTGCTAAAGTGTGCGCAATCTAAAGGCGCTCACTTTAAAACCACTACCAGATTGATCTGATAAAATTTAAGTTTTTAACAAATATTTTAATGAGTGACTCAGTGCCGCGTCGTCGGAGAGGAATCGGGAGAAAAATGAGCGACGAGAGATTCAGTCGTCAACGCGTCAAAGTGTTATCACTTTAATGCGTGCGGTCCCCATGAAAAAAAAATAGCGCATTGTGCACACGGCGTTTTAGGCTCTTGAGCGTAAACACCAAACAGTATGTAATCTTTTCACTCTCATAAAAACGAATTGCAGGTCATTCTAAACAAAACTGACATTATTGCTGCCTACAGAGTAGGCAAAAAGAATCCATCAGGTCAAAACCAGCGGAAAATTCGCCTGAAGCAGACTTCCCAGTCCATGAAATCCCATCTTGTCCGGACAGCTGCATCCCAACAGAAGGGATTATACATCAACGAGTGCTTGACTAGGAACAGACAGCAACTCCTCTACCGCCTGCGTCAAATTCGTCATCAAAACCCAGATGCCGTTCATCAGTGCTTCGTTAGAGATGGATTGATAAAGGTGAGAAAAACCGCAGAGGGCAAAATGTTTACAATTGCTAATGAAGAGAACCTCAACACTTTCCTCTCCCAATGTGGTTTGTCTCACCATATTATCACTCCCAGTGAATTAACTTAATTAACCCCCTTGTCAACTAGTGGGGCTAGGTATCCTAAGTCTCCTTGTTTCATTTTTTGTCTTAATTTTTAACTTACTCTTCACTAGTCATTTACTGAACTTAATTAATTGAGTGCATTAATAGTTCTTCAGGTCTTATTAATTATACAGTCATAACTGAACTATTTATAGTTAATAATCATTAGCTTAAATTTGCCTATGTTTATTATTCAACTTTTTCTTTGATTTCATTTATTACCTAGGTTGCCTAGCCTCGCCATGCTCCCTTACTCCATTGTACCCCTGGCTTTGCCTGCATCTCAAAATGCAAATTGTTACTTACAGTGTACCTGAGAGCACTTGTAAGCAATCTACCTCATTTTTTCTTTTTTTGCTCAATTTGTTTTTGTATTGTATAGTCTTGTTTATATCTTTGTTTTGCATTTCTATATCTTTTGTTTTGTATAGTCCATGTTTATATGTTTTTTTCTTTGATTTCATTTATTACCTAGGTTGCCTAGCCTCGCCATACTCCCTTACTCCATTGTACCCCTGTAAGCCCCTAGTTAGCTACCTCATTTTTTTCTTTTGTTGTTCATTTTGTGTTTGTTTTGTATAGTATTGTTTATATATTTTTCCCCCTTTTATAGCTTAATTAACTTTGTAATTTGCCTTTCTTGCCTTGTTTTCCTGCAACCAGCTTTTTTATGCAGACAAGTATAGACCCAGAACTAAACCTCTTATCCACTATCTATGACAATCATCACTTTAATGATCTAAATTGCAGATATTTTGCAGCACATGATGTAAACAATGTATTAACTCATAATCACAATATCTCTGTAATCAACTTGAACGTTAGATCCCTAGGTAAACACTTCGATGATGTTAGTGCCTTGATTGAAACTATTGACAACAAATTCTCTTATATTATACTTACTGAAACATGGTTGAAAGAGGATACTATTCAACTCTTTAACATGCCTAACTACTCGGCAATTCACAACTGTCGTCAACTTCAGAGAGGTGGTGGCCTGCTCTTTACTACCACCAAGAACTAACATGCTTAAAAGAAATTAGAACTAGAGACTGCTATGGGGAGTATATCTTCGCCAGCTTCAGAGTCAAGGGTGCCGAGTCTGTCCTGTCTGTGGGTGCAGTCTATAGAACTCCTAACACTGATGTGTCCGAATTCAACTCAAACCTTAGAAATCTAATACTCGATAACAGACTGAACAAAAACCATCTAATTATCGCAGGGGACTTTAATATTGACCTCTGCGAGCCTGAACACCCTACTGCTGTTAGCTTCCTCAACTGTATGAATTCCTGCTTCCTCATACCCTTAATTACTAGACCTACTAGAATCACTGATAGTACTGCCATGACTCGAGATCACATCTGGACAAACATAACCTCTCCGCTTACTTCAGGTATAATCACCGATAGCACTACAGACCATTACCCCACATTTCTCTTAACTAACATTAGCACACCACCTCTAGAGTCAAGGGAGTTAAGTTTTAGGCTGCACAATGAAACTGCTATAGACAATTCTATAACTACTGCTGATAATGTCAACTGGGAGTCCGAGTTAGGTAACATAGGGGACATCAACCTAGCAGTGCAATCTTTTCTTCAAAAAACTCTTAGCCTTTATAACACCCACTGTCCTATGCTTACAAAACAAGTCACAACCAAAAGGCTTAACAATCCCTGGCTTACAAAGGGAATACTTAAATCCATTAATAAAAAACATGACCTTGAGAAAAAGTATAGGTTAGGAACCGTCTCCAAAGAATTCTCAAAGAATTACTCGTTATTGCTATCTAAAATAGCAATAAACGAGCCAAAACTAAATACTACGAAGATAAATTTACCCAAATAAAGAGCAACATTAAAAAAACTTGGAGCACAGTTTCACAAATATTGGGATCAAAGAAGACTTTAAATAACAAACCAACACTCCTGTCCAATAACGATGGTCAGCTTTCAGCCTCAGATTCTGCTATTGAGTTCAATAGGTTCTTCTCTTCCATTGGGTCATCCCTTGCAAATGATATTCCATCTTCCAGTACTGACGTTAAGGACTATCTTACAGGTAACTATCCACAGTTTCTGTACCTAAAGCCTATTAATTCCACTGACGTCAATGAGATAATCCTTTCCCTTAAAACCAAGTCTAGTGCCCTTGAGGAGATACCAACTTTAATTTACAAAAAAAAGCCTCCAGATCTTTAGCCCCTGCTATTGCTTTGCTCTTCAACAAGTCACTTGAACTCCAAACCTTTCCGGATATTCTAAAAAAAAGCGAGAGTAACGCCTGTCCACAAATGTGGTGATCTCACAGATGTTAACCACTACAGACATATATCAATCCTGCCAAACTTGTCAACAAATTTTGAAAAACTAATCTACAAGCAGCTTTACTCTTATCTAACCAAACACAATATACTTAGCCCTTGCCAATATGGCTTCAGACCAAAAAAAAGCACTAACGATGCACTTTTTAGTATGCTTAACTCTATTCATACAGCTCTTGATAAAAATGAGTTCCCTGTTGGGTTATTTGTGGACCTGTGTAAGGCTTTTGACACTGTCAACCACCAAAACCTTCTTCTTAAATTACATCATTATGGAGTCAGAGGACACTCCATGCAATACCTCAAATCCTACCTTGCTGACAGGCTCCAGTATGTTTCTGTGAATAATTCAATTTCTCCCACCCTACCCATCAACATCGGTGTTCCTCAGGGCAGCATACTTGGCCCTCTCCTCTTTCTCATCTACATTAATGACCTTCCAAATGCCTCCCAACACCTCAAACCAATTCTATTTGCTGACGACACAACCTTCATTTATTCCAGTCCTGACCCCCTTGCTCTAAATGCCACAGTAAATACTGAGCTAAATAAAGTCCATCTTTGGCTAACTGCCAACAAACTCACCCTTAATATTGACAAAACTTTCTATATTCTGTTTGGCAATAAATCCTCTAATCAAATAAATCTCAAAATAAACAATACCCAAATTTGTAACAAATTAGATGGCAAATTCCTTGGCATTCTCATTGACCACAAGCTGAATTTCCAGGGACACATTCTAAATATATCAAAAAAAGTTTCAAAAACTGTTGGCATTCTTTCTAAGATCAGATATTATGTACACCGCCCTACCTTGAGGCTACCTTGAGGTGCTTCCGGGGCTTAGTGTCCCCGCGGCCCGGTCGTCGACCAGGCCTCCTGGTTGCTGGACTGATCAACCAGGCTGTTAGACGCAGCTGCTCGCAGCCTGACGTATGAGTCACAGCCTGGTTGATCAGGTATCCTTTGGAGGTGCTTATCCAGTTCTCTCTTGAACACTGTGAGGGGTTTGCCAGTTATGCCCCTTATGTGTAGTGGAAGCGTGTTGAACAGTCTCGGGCCTCTGATGTTGATAGAGTTCTCTCTCAGAGTACCTGTTGCACCTCTGCTTTTCAACGGGGGTATTCTGCACATCCTGCCATGTCTTCTGGTCTCATGTGGTGTTATTTCTGTGTGCAGGTTTGGGACCAGCCCCTCAATTATTTTCCACGTGTAAATTATTATGTATCTCTCCCGCCTGCGCTCAAGGGAGTACAGATTTAGGCTCTTTAGTCGGTCCCAGTAATTTAGATGTTTTACTGAGTGGATTCTAGCAGTAAAGGATCTCTGCACGCTCTCTAGGTCAGCAATTTCTCCAGCTTTGAAAGGGGCTGTCATTGTGCAGCAGTACTCCACTCTAGAGAGCACAAGCGTTTTGAAAAGTATCATCATCGGTATAGCATCTCTACTGTGAAAAGTTCTTGTTATCCAACCTGTCATTTTTCTTGCAGTTGTGACGGCTACTTTATTGTGTTCTTTAAAGGTAAGGTCTTCCGACATGAGTACACCCAGATCCTTTACATTGCCTTTTCGATCTATGTTATGATTTGCCTGAGTTTTGTACGTGGTTTCTGTTTTTATATTTTCAATTTTTCCGTAGCGCATGAGCTGGAACTTATCCTCGTTAAACACCATATTATTTTCTGTAGCCCATAGAAAGACCTGATCTACATCTGATTGGAGGTTTGCCGTGTCCTCTATGTTGCCAACTCTCATGAAAATCCTAGTGTCATCTGCAAAGGATGATACAGTGCTATAGGTTGTGTTCTGGTCTATGTCCGATATGAGGATGAGAAAAAGTACTGGAGCAAGCACAGTACCCTGGGGGACTGAGTTCTTCACGGTTGATGGGCTGGATTTTATTTTGTTGACTATTACACATTGGGTTCTGTTGGTCAGGAAATTGTAGATCCATCTGCCTATTTTCCCGGTAATTCCTTTTGAACGCATTTTATGTGCAATAACACCATGGTCACATTTATCAAAAGCTTTTGCGAAATCTGTGTAAATTACATCAGCGTTTTGTTTGTCTTCCATAGCATCTAATGCCATATCATAGTGGTCCAGCAACTGCGACATGCAAGAGCGCCCTGTTCTGAAACCATGTTGTCCGGGGTTATGGAGATGCTGTGATTCCATGTATTTTGTGATCTTACTTCTTAGCACTCTCTCAAAATTTTTTATGATGTGCGATGTTAGTGCTATCGGTCTGTGATTTTTTGCCTCTGCCTTATTTCCTCCTTTATGGAGTGGTGCTATCTCTGCTGTTTTTAGTATGTCAGGGATAACGCCAGTATCTAGGCTTTGTCTCCACAGTATGTGAAGGGCCTGCGATAGTGGTTTCTTACAGTTCTTGATGAATATGGAGTTCCAAGAATCCGGGCCTGGTGCAGAGTGCATAGGCATACTGTTTATGGCTTCTTCAAAATCTAGTGGGGATAGGGCGACGTCTGATATATGATTTGATGTTGGTATCATATCCATGAAAAATTCATTTGGGTTATCAATCTTTAGTGCATTTAATGGCTCGCTGAAAACAGAGTCGTACTGCTTCCTCAGTAACTCGCTCATTTCTTTGTTGTCATCGGTGAAAGTTCCATCTCCCTTTCGCAGGGGCCCGATACTAGATGTGGTTTTTTATCTTGATTTTGCATAGGAGAAAAAATATTTCGGATTTCTCTCTATTTCACTGATGGCCTTTTGCTCTCTTTGCCTCTCCTGGGTTTTGTATGATTCTTGTAGCTTGAGTTCAATTGTTTCTATTTCTCTACCTAACCTTCTTCGCCGTTCTTGAGATAGGGTGCGACTCTCAAGTTGTTCCGCGATTCGTTTTCTTCGCCTATATAGGGAACGACGTTCCCGTTCCAATTTGCATCTCTTTCTCTTTTTTCTTATTGGTATGCGGTTTGAACATATTTCTAGTGCTACTGAGCTTATTTGTTCCAGGCACTGGTTCAGGTTTGCATTTCCTAGCTGTTCTTCCCAGTTTATTTCTGTGAAGTCCTGGTTTATTTGCTCCCAGTTTATCCGTTTATTATTGAAGTTGAATTTGTTGAAATCTCCTCCACCGGGAATCTGGACTGGTTTTGAAGGTCCATTCCCCATGGTTGTCAGAACTTCAATTAAGTTGTGATCTGAGTAACAGGTATTTGTAATCATTATGTTCCCGATCAACTCATCATTATTAGTGAAAATGAGGTCCAGCGTGTTCTCCTTCCTAGTTGGTTCTACTATTTGCTGGTTTAAGGCAAACCTATCGCACATCCGTAGCAGGTCATTTGCATGTGCCTGTTCATTTAGGCTACTTCCTGGTATTCTTTCTGATATTACTGTATTAGCCAGGTGCTTCCATTTCAGGTGCCGTAGGTTAAAGTCCCCAAGCAGGATGATGTTCGGAGCTGGATTTGTGAGGTTTTCCAAGCAGTGTTCTATTTTCATTAGTTGGTCTTTAAACTGCTGAGGGTTTGCCTCCGGTGACTTATATACAAGGACAACAACTACATTTAGGATCTCTATTTTGACTATCAGCACTTCCACCAGCCCTGCCCTGGTGACTCTCTATTACTCCCTCATCTATCCATATCTCAACTATGGTATTTGTGCTTGGGGTTCTACTACCCAAAATCATTTACGTCCTCTAATTACTCAACGCAAAGCTGCTATTAGGACAATATCCAACTCTGGCCCCAGACATCACTCGGTACCTCTCCTCAAATCACTGAATATGTTAGACATTAAGTCACTGCACATTCTCTCATGTGTATTATACATATATAAAACGCTAAACTGTCATGCCAATCCTGACCTCAAAAGCTTCATAGAAGGTTGTAACAGAACCCATGAGCACCACGTAGGGTGGTGGTTATAGGGGCCTCGTAGCCTGGTGGATAGCGCGCAGGACTCGTAATTCTGTGGCGCGGGTTCGATTCCCGCACGAGGCAGAAACAAATGGGCAAAGTTTCTTTCACCCTGAATGCCCCTGTTACCTAGCAGTAAATAGGTACCTGGGTGTTAGTCAGCTGTCACGGGCTGCTTCCTGGGGGTGGAGGCCTGGTCGAGGACCGGGCCGCGGGGACACTAAAGCCCCGAAATCATCTCAAGATAACCTCAAGATAACCACACCAGAAATAAATACAGTTTTGATATTCCTAGAGTACGACTTAATCAAACTAGAAATGCTCTACAAATCAAGGGACCCAGATTGTGGAATGACCTTCCCAACCATGTTAAAGACTGTACCTCTCTCAACCAGTTTAAGATAAAAACGAAGCTATACCTAATAAATTCCCTGTAACCTACCTTACCCCTCTATTGTCAACCAATGTCTGTTTTTTTTAAAGAGCGCTGTTTGTCGACAGAATTTTATTTGTGCTGCTTTTTCAGCTATGTTTTCATTCCATGTTTGCATTTTATTCTTTATGCTCAGTGAGTATTAAGCTTTAGTCCTTTAAGTTTTTCATGCCCAAAACGCTTTACGTAATAGTGGCTTTAGGCATTGTATGTACTAGCCCTATCTATAAATCCATCGCTTTGTAAAATATCTTGTATGTATGTACCTTGCTTAAATAAACATTTGATTTGATTTGATTTGATTTGATTTGACTCTTCTGACACCAATTCTCGAGCTACGTATTTCATTTTGGTATCAATGTGTTGGCAATAAAATTCTCTACAAGATCATATGTATAAAATGTAACCAAAGCATTAGCTATTCCACCACGAAATAAATAAAAACGTAGATCACTCGCCGTACGCCCAAACAGCAACAAAATGTTCATACTCTTTTGTTTGTTGTCAGCTCCACATTAGTGCTACAGCGTTAAATTTTATATCAATGAACTCGCAATAAAATTCTCTACACAGACATATGCATATAAATGTAGAATCATGATTGCGGCTTACACAAGAGTGTGTGAAGTGGGCGATTACCCTCGTTGTGTCATCAACTCAATAGTCTCTCCTCTAAGTTACAATACAATGCCGTTTTCTCAAACAGGCCATGTGCCTATTAGAGAAAACAAAAATATAATGGCTAACTATTTCATACTAACCCCAAGTCGATCGCATAAGAATTGGATTTTATATGTTTTTTTGATCAGACAGAAGGTTTGGTCCACCTGGAGCTGCCGTGAGGTACAGACGTGTCGTCTGGCCGCTGGTAGTTTGGGGTGTTTGCTGTTTTCGTCACCAGGGGGTGTGGGCGTCTCTGCCTCCCCCCCCTCCTGCTGTTGTTGCTGGCTGCGTGTTGACGTGGCGAGCTTGCCATAGGTGGTCCCCTTCCTCCTGTTAAGCGCGTGAACTCCGTGGGCCTGGAGTTCACTGGTCGTGCTGGATATGCGGCTATTGAAATGGTCATGTGCGACATGCTCCATGTCCCTGTGATGGCCGTTTACGGTGTTGAGCTTGTAACTGCCCACCGGGTTGTCATCAAGTTCGTGACGGAGGAGGTGTACCGTGATTTTCTCCGTCGTTACGAGGGACGTTCGTTGTCGCTTCCAGGTGGTGCCAGCTCTGTATCCATCTCGGACCGTAGTGGTGCACTGACGTATGTCAGTGTGCATGGGGCTTCCCTGGAGTTTCCCGAGGACGTTCTCCGGCGTTACTTTCAGCGGTTTGGGGCGGTCATCAGTGTGCGGGTCAACAAGCTCTCCTCTGGGAGGTATGCAGGTAGGCGGACGAACGTTCGCACCTTGGGGATGCGCCTGCGGTCGGATATTCCATCTTCGGTCCGGCTTCTGGGGTACTACGTCCGGGTGTACTATGCCCGGCAGCCTCGTACCTGTTTCAGGTGTGGCCTGTTGGGGCATCAGGCTGCCGGGTGCGATGCGGCCCCGGTTGCTCAGGTCAACTTGTTCCGGGAAGAGGATTTCCCACCGCTCCCTCTGGACGAGGACTCCGGGGGTGAGGAGGTGAGCGTCCCGTTCGTTGCTGAGGCTCCCCCTGCGTCGCCCGACGTTCCCCCGATTGTCACCGACCCTCCTCCGGATGTTGCGGTGCCGTCGGATGCTACTCCTGCTCCTGTCGCTGTTGCGCCCGTGGACCTTCCTGTTGCTCCCTGTGAGGCATCGCCGTGTGCACGCCCGACTTCAGCTGCTGCGCCTGGCCCTGCATCCTCGCCTCGGGTCCCGGCTGTGCTGGGTGCTGGGGTGGCTGTGGGGGCCCCTGATGTGTGTGGTCCAGTTCCCCCTGTGGTCGAGGCTGCTGCTGTTCTGCGGCGGGCGTCAGTTCGTCCAGCTAGTGGCGCCCGTGTTTCTGAGTCAGCTTCCGGCTCTGACGATCTCAGGCCGGTGCCCAAACGTTCCCGGCGTTCGTCGTCTGCCTGGGCTGATGTTGGGGAATTTAGTGACTGTGGGTCTTCGGGTGTGGATGGAGTGGTTCCGGATGCGTCGTTGGCTCCGAAGTCAGTGGTGGCGGCAGTCCATGTGTCTGCTGACGTTGGTGCCTGTGTCTCGGGTGTGCCTGATGTTTCTTCTCCGCCGGGGGCCTCTCCGCGGTGGGGAGTGGTGGCCTCCGCTGCCAGGGATGGTGGGGATGATGAGGTTGGGCGTGGCCTGGTGGTGACCTTGCGGAAGGATGTACGCAGTTCGGTATCCCGGCGGTCGTCCGGTGGTGTGCCCGTGGACGCTGGTGTCCCTGTGGTAGTGCCTTCTGTCCGGCTCCCTCCTCTGCGGATATCCGTTGGGGACTGTGTTACCGGAGTTTGTGATGCTGCTGGGTCACTGGGCGCGGATTACTCTGTTACCGATCTGCGAGGAGGCGCTGGACTTTAAGGGTGGGGCAGTTCCATTGGTGTGGGAGCGTGTGCCGGTCACTAGGATCAGGGGTGATACCATTTGGGTGCCCTGTTTGAGGGTGTTTGTTGCCAATGTCCCGGATGATATGGAGTCCCCGGTGGATGATCAGGGCCCTTGGCAGTGGTTACGATGGGAGGCGTTCCATGTACGATTCCCTCGGGACGTGTTTCCGGGCAAGTATGTCTGATGATTTTCTACTTTTGTGCTGTGTGCCCTTCTGGCTGTTTGTTTGCCTTTCGATAGTTTGTGCCCGTGCCTCTCCCTTTGTTTGTGGCGAGGCGGGTGGTTTGGTGTGTGTGTTAGTCTTCATGTATTTGTTTTGTGTTATTACCGTGCCCTATGTGTTTTATTTTATGCTTATGTGTTGTGTTTGTCTTTTATTTGTATCTTTTTTATATTTTTTTGTTTGTTATTGGCTGGCTGTGTGGTGTGCTATTTTATTGTATTTTTTATTATATTTCAATTTGTTCATACTGTTGTGCTTTGTTGTCGGTCCTTCAGGCCGGCGCTTCTGTTTTGTTTCATACTGCTAAAATGTTTTAACTTGTTGCTATGTTCTTGTTTTGCTTGCATTGCATGCTTGTTTGTGTTTGTTTTCTATTTTGTTCTCTATTTTGTAACCTTTTGTTTATTTATTCTGCATTTCTTGTACCCTTTCCAGTTTTGGTACTTGTTGTTCTGTCGGTCCTTCTGGCCGGCGGTTTCTTGTTTTGTTCTGTTATGTTTCTAATTTTATGTTTTATTGTAATTTAAATCGCATGCTTGCATGTAAAAATAAAAAAAAAAAAACTTAATCAAACTAGAAATGCTCTACAAATCAAGGGACCCAGATTGTGGAATGACCTTCCCAACCATGTTAAAGACTGTACCTCTCTCAACCAGTTTAAGATAAAAACGAAGCTATACCTAATAAATTCCCTGTAACCTACCTTACCCCTCTATTGTCAACCAATGTCTGTTTTTTTTAAAGAGCGCTGTTTGTCGACAGAATTTTATTTGTGCTGCTTTTTCAGCTATGTTTTCATTCCATGTTTGCATTTTATTCTTTATGCTCAGTTAGTATTAAGCTTTAGTCATTTAAGTTTTTCATGCCCGAAACGCTTTACGTAATAGTGGCTTTAGGCATTGTATGTACTAGCCCTATCTATAAATCCATCACTTTGTAAAATCTCTTGTATGTATGTACCTTACCTAAATAAACATTTGATTTGATTTTTTTTTTGTGTGATATATACAATAGTTGTTACATTCTTGTACAGCCACTAGTACGTGTAGCGTTTCGGGCAAGTCCTTAATCCTATGGTCCCTGGAATACGATCCCCTGCCGCGAAGAATCGTTTTTTCATCCAAGTACACATTTTACTGTTGCGTTAAACAGAGGCTACAGTTAAGGAATTGCGCCCAGTAAATCCTCCCCGGCCAGGATACGAACCCATGACATAGCGCTCGCGGAACGCCAGGCGAGTGTCTTACCACAACACCACGGAGACTGTTTAATAATTTGACTCTTCTGACACCAATTCTCGAGTTACATATTTCATTTTGGTATCAATGTGTTGGCAATAAAATTCTCTATAAGATCATATGTATAAAATGTAACCAAAGCATTAGCTATTCCACCACGAAATAAATAAAAACGTAGATCACTCGCCGTACGCCCAAACAGCAACAAAATGTTCATACTCTTTTGTTTGTTGTCAGCTCCACATTAGTGCTACAGGGGTAAATTTTATATCACTGAACTCGCAATAAAATTCTCTACACAGACATATGCATATAAATGTAGAATCATGATTGCGGCCCACACAAGAGTGTGTGAAGTGGGCGATTACCCGCGTTGTGTCATCAACTCAATAGTCTCTCCTCTAAGTTACAATACAATGCCGTTTTCTCAAACAGGCCATCCCAGCAAACACAAATCATCTACACAACGTTCGCCTATCTCTTGCCATAGGTGTGGGAATGATTTGCATTGAGAATGGTGCAGGAGAGCCTTTGAGAAACTTTTACTCAAAAAATCCAAACACAAAGGTTTAATTATAAATTGTTTTTCTACAATTATTTTCTTCCAAATGTAAAACAAATAGTTTTTACATGTTTAAATATAAAATTTATGGTGTTTTTTTGTAAAATTCATTAATAAATTGTGAATGATATATATTGGCTGAGTGAAACCTTTATAATCCATTTAGTTATAATTTGAACAGAAAAAAGTATTTTTCCAAATTTTCTAAAAATTGCTCTTTTTAACACAATTTGACTCCTTATACATTCCACTAAACACTATATCATGTTTAAATATATAATTTATGTATTATTCTCTAAAATAATTTATATAAATTATATAAGTTGCTGGAAAGTGGTGTTAAGGATTTTGAAAACATTTTGTTGTGTTAATATGTTCTTATTAACTATGTCTCAAGTTCACAGTTTATCAAACAAGAATATTAACATTCGTCAACTCTTAAAATCTTATATGTTATCTTGCTGGTGCAAAAAAGGGTGAATCTTTAGGAACAGCTATAGTATCTATATATCACAAATGGTGTTTTCCCTAACTCAAACAATGTAGGGTTTATTATTCTACACATATTTCTAATGACTCTTAGATGTTTACATTCTCTGAAGTATAATTGTGAAGGCTGTGTCCATCACTCTCAACACAGATTCTTAAACTCGTCTCTGCAGGTTCAACTATATAATTAGTTTCCATTTTGAATTTCCATGGACATTTGTATCCAAAATGAAACCAATGTGGTTTCCTTCAGCGCCTTCAGCCAGCACATTTGCTCATTCATTTCCACAGATTCCAACAAGGTAGGGGATTTACAGAAATTTGTATATTCATATTGTTATATATTAAAAATATGAATGCAGTTCAATATGATAAGACAAATACATGAGTTTATGATAAATTCGTTTTCTGTAATATACCATTGATATGCTCTTTTTTTCTTTAAACGGCAGACTAAACTAAAGTGCTCACATCAACAGATTTGATGTATAAATGGTCAACGCTCAACAGAGTTAGTATAAATGTATTAGTATAAATCTTACTTGTCTCATTGTTAATTCACATTCAATGTCAACTTGTGGTTTTGATGTGGCACGTTTGGCCAAGACACCCCACCCCATTATGCACCCCATACCCATCTTGTGGGCGGTTGTGGAAAGGGTTACAGAGGCACATAATGGGCTCAGGGACTGAACCCCACAATTCATTTAGCTAAGCAAGTTACAATCTTGATGAGCTAGTTACAAAATTCAATATAAGTCATCACATCAACAATGGGTTCGAGATCGACCTCAAGTACAGGTTCTAAATTAAGCAACTGACATATGTGGAGAGCTAGTATCAAAATTTATATGTTTGTCCTGCACACCGTCCCCCATCCAGTGGGCAGCGGTGGATAGGTTACAATCACTTAGTTGTTATCTACAGTTAGCAAACTGGGGATATTTGGCTAAAATTTCTGGTAGCAGATCATTTTGAATGAAATATTGACACATCGCTGGAACATTGGTTATAGAATTGTCTCTAAATTCATGTATCTTTTCGCACTCCATCACATAGTGACGGAGGGTGTGCGAATAATTTTGTTGACACAGTTTACATTTGGTCAGGTCTACATCAGCAGATAATGAGAATTCCCAGAGATACTTGTAACCGAGTCTAAGCCGAGCAGTAGTAACATCTAGAAGTCTGCTGATTTTATTGGATGATCCATAGATGTGTGGCTCCTCTTGTATGATATGTATGATAGATGGAATTACTAGTTCCAGTTTCTAGGCAGGCGATGAGTACTCACAATAACCTTAATTAAGCGTCAAAACAAAAATGTGTATACTCTTTTTACTCTCCTGACCTTAGTTCTCGAGCTATGTATTTCATTTTGGTACCAACGTGTTCGCAATAACATTCTCTAGAAGAAAATCAGCAAAAACGGTCACCAAAAGTAATATGAATACCAGCACCCAATAAATACCTACGTAGATGACTCGCCGTGAGTGCCCAAGAGCAACAAAATGTTTTTACTCTTGGGATTGTTATCACTTCCACACTTGTCCTACAGCGTTAATTTTGGTATCAATGTACTCGCAATGAAATTCCCAACACGGTGATATGAATATAAACGTAGAATAATGGTCGCTGCCCACCCGCAAGAGTGTGGGAAGTGGCGGAACTGTTACCCAGTATTGGTGACAAGACGACACATGGGCGATACAGTGCTTTGAAAGTTTATAATTATATCACTGTCCTGACATTATTATTGTATGTACGTCATTCATTTTTGTGCCAATGTTTTCGCAATAGAATGTTCTATGAGCCCGTAGGTAAAAAAGAGCAACAAAGCGTAAGATAGAATAGCACCATATATAAAACAACGCTGGTACATATCAGTGAGCGTCAAACACACACGAAATGTGTGTGTTTGATGGTGGTCAAACGATGTTTGATGTGTTTGATCAGGTGATGTCCTGATCCGCATAATTAAAGTATGAATTATGTTGAGAAAAAATAAGAAAAAAGGGAAAAAACAGGGGTGGGAGAAACATGACAGAAAAAGAGTAAAAATACAATTTGGTCAACAAAACAGCATTGTTTAAAATAAAAGATATGGATTGACATTTTGGGGGTTAGGTTGGTAGGTTACATTGAGTTAATTAGGTAGTACTTAGTGTTTATCTGTTATAGATAGGAGCTGCCTGGTATGGGCCAATAGGCCTTCTGCAGTTACCTTTGTTTTTATGTTTTTGCCCTGTAACCTAAATGGTTAGAGAGGCACATATATGGGCTTAGGGACTGAACCCCACACTACATTTAGCTAAGCTGGTTACAATCTTGATGATATAGTTACAAAATTCTGTATAAGTCGTCACATTATCAATGGGTTCGAGATCAACCACAATTTCCTGAATAGATATAACAAAGGGGATATTAATAGGGTATTAAAATTGTCAACACAAGATAGAACACGAAACAATGGGTATAAATTGGATAAGTTTAGATTTAGGAAAGACTTGGGTAAATACAGGTAAATAAATACAAATTTATAAATAAATCTATAAATCCAACATTATGTTTGTAAATCAACTATGTATGTATGAAAAAAAATGACTAATACGTTCGGCGAATGACTTTGACTTCAACTTCACTTTGACTTCGTTCATGTCATCGTATTTTCCGTAATATATAAAGGTTATGACAATGCAATTATATTATTGTGTGCAAATAAGTTTGAAATTTCATGTACCCTAAAAATATTAAAATAAAGAATAAGAATAATTAAATAATTGTTGTAGTAAATTGTCACACGTTCATCATACGCAAACGAACACACAGTTTGGAGCGTCAGTACAAGACCGCCGCCATTTTAAAACACGGCTTCGAATGTAAGTAATGTTTTTCTCGTACTAACACTGTGTTATACAATAGATTTGGTCTTGAATTCACAAATTTAGTTGTTACATCTGACAGAGTATGTTAGACGGTGTAATGCTGGTCCATGTTAACGTATTTGTGGGCTTGGTTGGTTTAAATGTGGAGGCGAGGCCTGGCAGTGCTGGTGTATGTGGAGGCGAGGCGAGGCCTGGCAGTGCTGGTGTATGTGGAGGCGAGGCCTGGCTGTGCTAGTGTGTATGTGGAGGCGAGGCCTGGCTGTGCTAGTGTGTATGTGGAGGCGAGGCATGTACAACACTCCCCAATAGGAAGAAAACCCACTGGGTTCTAGGCTAGGTTAGGCTTATCTGTAATAATTGAATTAAGCCTAGCAAAGCCTAGAACCTAGTTCAGTAATTTAAAAAATGTTGTAACTTGAAAAATGCCATTCAATACATTACACAATTTAAATATTTTCAGGCAATCAACACAACCCTCATGTTGGCTAACCCTCTCTCATGTTGGTCAATAATTTAATTATTTTTTTATGGAGTAATCTTTGCTGTTGAAATGTAGTCTTTTTGAGACTACATTTCAAATGTAGTGTGTGTGGAGGCGTGTATGTTAGGTATTACCTAATATACACGGTGTAATATATCTATCTGTGTGAAATAGATTAAATCCATTTATTTGATATTCAGCTAATAGTTCTGTATTTTCTACATTCATCCATGTTTTGGTAAGTGCAATAATATGTATTGTTTCATTGCAGATTAGAGATTCAAGATAGTTCTAGATTTCCGAAGTACTGAAACGCGCGCCATACAGGCTTGGTGGATCTAGGTGCAAGGTAAAATTATTTACATTTACTTTTGTATTTATGTTTTGTATTTATATGCATATATGCATTTATATGCATTATTCTATAGAATAATAGATCTCGTAATAATTTTGCAAAAATAGTGGCATTTACTATTTTTAAAAGATTATTAAAAAATTTACTGATATGGTGCATTCGGAAGGGCGAAGAGGGAGAACGGCCTGTTGACATAGCTCGGGTGCAGGGGGGGGGGGGGGGGTTGTGTAAAAGCCTGGTTTGTGCCTCGGAGAGGCTATGGGATCCAGTAAGTTCAGTAGAACTTCGGTTTCAACCCTTTTACCCTGTTGTAGCTCAGTCGATTAAGGCAGTGTCTGGGATGCTCCCGGACGCAGGTTCGAATCCTCGTCACGGCCCTTGTGGATTTGTTCATTTGATGCATCACGTTATTGTGATCTGTGTGTGTAATTCTTCACTTGCTACAGCAACAGGAATGTGTGTGTATGTATTTGTGTTGTTGAATATGACCGAAAGTGTAAGATTAATGATTCTAACACAAATCGTCTGAATATTTGTTTTTCTTCACTGTCGAGAGTAGTTAAAAAAATTTACTCGAGTTTATTTTCACACTTTATTTATGGTCCTTAAGTCCCTCTCCTTAATGCTGCTGCTGTTTCTCGCATCTTTGCATCGCTTGTATGTTTGGGGGTTTGGCCTCTTGCTATATATTGATTCCATTTGTGTGTGTTTGGGTCTCAGGCCCTCTCGCAATTTCTGTTGAACAAACCCCTTTTCCTAGTTCTGCATCTCTCCTTTGGTACAAATTTTGTTGTGCTTTTATCATATATTTCACAAAACTTGACATACATTTCATTTACTTCATGTCCTATCAGCAAGTGTTTGTCAAATTCTTTAAGGAAAGTTTATCATCCTGATTGCAGATCTCTAGCGATATTATGTCAACTTCTTGTGGATTCGCAATCATTATTTAATTTACCTTTAGGTGTTCTTTCACCAGCACAGCAACACTGTACCTCTCCCAACCAGTTTAAGATAAAAACTAAGTACTAACTAATTAACTCAATGTAACCTACCTTACCCCCAAAATGACAACCCATGTCTTCTATTTTAAACAATGCTGTTTTGTTGACCAAATTGTATTTTTGTTTTTTTCTGCAATGTTTCCCCCCCCCCACCACTCTACCACCACATTGAGTTTAGTAGCTCTGTGCACGTCAGGTGCTGTTTAATATACAGACCTACTCCTCCATTTGACCTAGTTTCTCTATCACATCTATATCACTTTGTGCTTTAGCCCTGGTGGAGCTTGGTCCACCAGGCTGTTGTTTGGAGTGGCCCGCAGATCCACATACAGTCTGCATATGATATACAGTCTGTTGATCAATTAAACTACAGTAGTTAGTTTTTATCATCCGAATGCACCAATATGTGTTCATTCTTCCCAGATGAAGGAACTAGGTAATATTCATCATCTGAATGCACCATCTGATGCTTTAACACACTCATGATACACGAGAGGTTTAAAAAACTTTTAAAACTTTTAAAACTTTTTGACCTATGTATTTAAAAGCAATTCTAAAGTTAAAAAGTGTAGCATAGGCCCCTCGCAGAATGTTCTTAATATGATCCTCAGGTTATAGTTTTCTATCTAAAACCACCCCTAGATCTCTTTCTTGATCAGAATTCTTTATAGATCTCAGTGGCTCGATCATAGAAACTGCTCTAAATCCTTGTTGGCCTGGATTGTGGAGGTCATTGGTCTCTATAAAACTAGTAATCTGACTCCTGATCACTCTCAAATAATTTTATTATGTGGGATGTTAGTGCAACTGGTCTATAATTCTTTGCCAATGCTTGTGTTGTGTTGTGTTGTTTTGGTAGTGATGTGCAATGTGTTGTTTTGGTAGTGATTCGTCCAGTTCTGGTAGTAGTGCGGTTGTTGTGTAGTGTAGTACTTGTGTGCTTGTTAATGACTTGTATTCCAGTCTTGTGGGTATCTCCTTTCCCCTACGGGCCAACTGCTTTGTTCTTACCTAGCATTTTGCTTTGTTTGGGTATGAATGTTTGTGTGCCGTATATTTTGCAAAATTTGCCATATATCTCATTATTTACTCCTCTGCCTAGCAACAAGTCTGTCTAATTATACTCATTAACTGTTTTTCAAAGTTCCCCATAGTGTCCTTTATTGAAATCGAGTTCATGAACCGTTTCAATGTTCTTATTTTCTTCTAGATTATATCTTAAAGTATATTTAAATGTTATTGTTATTATTGTTATTAAATGTTATTGTGACATTGCATTGCAATTGAGCTATGTTGTTTACCATACCGTTCATTTCGTGAGTATAAGTATAGATGCCACACTTGTGACAGGTAAAACCATGCCTTTTTTGAAAAACAGCACCGTCTGTTGCACGTAAGAGCAACCCACACTATATTATGTTGCGATATTATTTCAATATTTCCGATTGTATTGATAATTTGAATTTTCATAGATTTCAATTTATTTTCATTTCGATTTAATAATTTTGTGTGACATTGCATTGAAATTGAGCTGTGTTGTTTACCATACTGTTCATTTCATGAGTATAGTTTATTTTTTTATTTTTTTCATTTCATTTTTTTAGCTGTTCTTATTTTTCAGTGATGGGAATATCAGATCATTTGATGTTCCCAATTTTCTGATGGAAGCATCAGACCATTATAGAATGCATCGGATGAGGTAGTTTGGAATGGTGGGGAGGACGAGAGGGGGGTATGGTGGGGAAGACGAGGGGACAGAGGAGAGGGTAATGGTGGGGAGGACAAGGGGACTGGGGAGTTGGGGATGGTGGGGACAGGGGAATGCTGGGGAGGACAAAGGGACAGGTGAATGGGAGATGGTGGGGGAGGAAGAAGGACAGGGGAGGGGAAAATGGTAAGGAGGACGATGGGACAGGGAAGTGGGGATGATGTGGGGACAGGGAAGTGGGAAGGACGAGAGGACTGTGGAATGGGGAATAGCAAAGTGAATTATAATTATATATATTAATTAATTCTTATAAATTTCCAGAAGCCTGTATCAACACCCACACTAATGCAACTGAAAGAGATGTTGAGACAAGTATTGCTGATATGTTGAAGAACGCCCCAAACAAACTCGGTGGAAACAGATACAAGGTAAAGTTTGCCAATTTGCTGTAGTCTAATTCAATTTCTTTTTAGTAATCTTCGAGAACATTTATGCTATGAATAAGATAAAATAATGTAACTGATTTTGATTTATTTACTATTTATTATTTATTTACCGTTATTAGTATAATAGATCTCGTAATAATTTTGCAAAAATAATGGCATTTACTATTTTAAAAAGCTCGGGTGCAGGGGGGGGGGTTATGTAAAAGCCTGGTTTGTGCCTCGGAGAGGCTATGGGATCCAGTAAGATCGTCCTTCCTTTCCTCCCTAGAATCTGGATGTAGCAGGTGCTCAATTGTCAAAAGTGAAAAATTGGTTTTGTCTTCCGAATGCACCATTTCTGTAAATTTGCTAATAATCTTTTAAAAATAGTAAATGCCATTATTTTTGCAAAATTATTACGAGATCTATTATACTAATAACGGTTTGATAAAATACAGTAGACTGCCTACTGGATAATAGTTCCAGTCCACCTGTAGACAGGGATCTCACATCAGCTTGTATATTATACAAGGATAAGATTTGATAAATTCAGTTATTTGACTGAACACTGGCTCTGTTTAAATCAGAGATTTAAACATACATAGTCTAACCTAGCTCCATAACTAACAGCCATTAGCCATTCATGCACAGCCATCAGCTGGGCCATAGACCGGCAATTTTGCTTTTTTCCCAAGCCGGTCTGTTTTTTTTCGATGCCTCAGTGGCCCATGCACAGGTCCGTTCAAGGGGATTAAATAGCCGTTCTATGGCCCCAGGGTTTGTATTTTATCAAACTCTTATTAGAATAATAGATCTCGTAATAATTTTGCAAAAATAGTGGCATTTACTATTTTAAAAAGCTCGGGTGCAGGGGGGGGGGGGGGGGGTTATGTAAAAGCCTGGTTTGTGCCTCGGAGAGGCTATGGGATCCAGTAAGATCGTCCTTCCTTTCCTCCCTAGAATCTGGATGTAGCAGGTGCTCAATTGTCAAAAGTGAAAAATTGGTTTTGTCTTCCGAATGCACCATTTCTGTAAATTTGCTAATAATCTTTTAAAAATAGTAAATGCCATTATTTTTGCAAAATTATTACGAGATCTATTATACTAATAACGGTTTGATAAAATACAGTAGACTGCCTACTGGATAATAGTTCCAGTCCACCTGTAGACAGGGATCTCACATCAGCTTGTATATTATACAAGGATAAGATTTGATAAATTCAGTTATTTGACTGAACACTGGCTCTGTTTAAATCAGAGATTTAAACATACATAGTCTAACCTAGCTCCATAACTAACAGCCATTAGCCATTCATGCACAGCCATCAGCTGGGCCATAGACCGGCAATTTTGCTTTTTTCCCAAGCCGGTCTGTTTTTTTTCGATGCCTCAGTGGCCCATGCACAGGTCCGTTCAAGGGGATTAAATAGCCGTTCTATGGCCCCAGGGTTTGTATTTTATCAAACTCTTATTAGAATAATAGATCTCGTAATAATTTTGCAAAAATAGTGGCATTTACTATTTTAAAAAGCTCGGGTGCAGGGGGGGGGGGGTTATGTAAAAGCCTGGTTTGTGCCTCGGAGAGGCTATGGGATCCAGTAAGATCGTCCTTCCTTTCCTCCCTAGAATCTGGATGTAGCAGGTGCTCAATTGTCAAAAGTGAAAAATTGGTTTTGTCTTCCGAATGCACCATTTCTGTAAATTTGCTAATAATCTTTTAAAAATAGTAAATGCCATTATTTTTGCAAAATTATTACGAGATCTATTATACTAATAACGGTTTGATAAAATACAGTAGACTGCCTACTGGATAATAGTTCCAGTCCACCTGTAGACAGGGATCTCACATCAGCTTGTATATTATACAAGGATAAGATTTGATAAATTCAGTTATTTGACTGAACACTGGCTCTGTTTAAATCAGAGATTTAAACATACATAGTCTAACCTAGCTCCATAACTAACAGCCATTAGCCATTCATGCACAGCCATCAGCTGGGCCATAGACCGGCAATTTTGCTTTTTTCCCAAGCCGGTCTGTTTTTTTTCGATGCCTCAGTGGCCCATGCACAGGTCCGTTCAAGGGGATTAAATAGCCGTTCTATGGCCCCAGGGTTTGTATTTTATCAAACTCTTATTAGAATAATAGATCTCGTAATAATTTTGCAAAAATAGTGGCATTTACTATTTTAAAAAGCTCGGGTGCAGGGGGGGGGGGGGTTATGTAAAAGCCTGGTTTGTGCCTCGGAGAGGCTATGGGATCCAGTAAGATCGTCCTTCCTTTCCTCCCTAGAATCTGGATGTAGCAGGTGCTCAATTGTCAAAAGTGAAAAATTGGTTTTGTCTTCCGAATGCACCATTTCTGTAAATTTGCTAATAATCTTTTAAAAATAGTAAATGCCATTATTTTTGCAAAATTATTACGAGATCTATTATACTAATAACGGTTTGATAAAATACAGTAGA